>NC_132888.1:19579132-19879132 GCF_030463535.1 Salminus brasiliensis | reverse complement strand
TATTAGGGTTGGAACGGTTCACCCTTTCAGTGGTTCGGTTTGGTGCTTGGTGTCCGGGACATGGTTTCGGTTTGGATCACGGTTTAGCATTTTTGTTAAAATTCAATATCTGAAAATGAATAGTGCATGTAAATCAAATGGACTTTTGCAAAGATTTGGAAAAGTGAATGAATACTTTATCTTGATTAAACACCAGGCAGCAATAACATTAAAACTACCTGCCTAATATTGAGTGGCTCCCCCCTCAAGCCAATAAAACAGCTATGACCTGTTGAGACATGACCTCCACATAAACCTCTGAAGGTGTCCTTTGGTATCTGGCACCAAGACGTTAGCAGCAGATCCTTTAAGGCCTTTGAATTGTGAGTTGGACGTATCAGTGAACCCTGGACATCCACAATCCTGTCGCCAGTTCACCAGCTGTTCTTCTTTGGAGCATGTTTGGTAGATACTAACCACTGCATACCCAAAACTCTCTATAAGTTCTGCTGTTTTGGAGATGCTCTGACCCAAATGTCCAGCCAATCACCATCATATTTCCTGCTTCCAACACACCAGCGTCCAAAACTGACTTACATTATACATTATAAACTGGGCACTGTTGCTTTAAAAGGACTTCCAGTTCCAGGAAGTTCCGTGAGGGATTTTGTTTAGTGCACATGTTGTTTAGAATCAATGCGATAAATTTCCCTCCATCACCCTTGTTCAATATATCATATAATTCACAACATTGTATTTATAGATAAGAGATCAATTGGTTTTATTTTTATTTAAAATTAACTTTAATCATTTTATGGAAAAACATCATGCAGAATAAAGTAGATAACCTTGTGTTCCTGCTGAAGATTAGCCAAAAAAAAAAAAAGCTCTCAAATAACAAAAACACATATTCTCAAGTACTTTACAAAAGGTGTACAATCCTGAAACCATTTCCTGTTAATGTATTTACCATTTACTCTACATTACTCTCATATCCAAGTGGCGTACATCAATGAACCATACGATTATCACCTATGGCTCACAGATGAGGTGAAAACTCATTGATTATCTTGTAACCTTGGTGCATATCAGTGTCTGGGACATGTGTTAGATGGTAACTAAACATTTGACTTGAGTTTGATTAGCTTCAGAGGCTCAGCAGCCTCCATTAACACTGGCTAACATTCCTCCAACCGTTGTGAAGTAAGAGAGACTTGCAGGACACTGTTCAGTATCCTGAGATTGTAGTGTCCTCAAAGTCAGTCAGCAATTCCGACACTACTAGAAAGAAGGCCCTACCTACGTACTCAACAATAAGCATCCATTTTAGTCACAACCTAAGTTAAAGTTACGAGGTTGCCAAGCAACAGGCGCCACAACCAGCTGTTTGTTCCTCGATAGAAAGAAAAAAAGTCTACTTTACAGTTCCTGTAATGCCTGGACTTTTCTCCAGCTTCCACTTGTCTACAACTCTTACAGATTCATCTCCAGTGGAGAGCATTGTCAGCAGTGCTTTTCAGGTACAGGGAAGATGGAGATGCAGCGATTCTGATAGATACAGTATACCTTCTTGATGGCAGACAGGCTCCTCAGACAGAAACCTGAGATTTCAGAGCTTCTTCGCAGGACACAGTAGCATTAGTAGATCTGCAGAATGAAGCCTGGCTGTGATATTTCTGTTCAGAGGCTTTTATTGCCTAAACTTGCCAGCATTCTAAATGTGATGCCAGGGATCAGTATCTTGTCAGATTGCAAAAACATGAGTCACTATCACTCCCACTCTCATTTGGTGCTCATCTTTGTCAATTTCTGAGCTGCTTATGCTGTTTTAATGAACATATACATGCAGTTGTATAACTCTTGTGCACACAATATTAGCATTAGCACTGTTAACACCTCTGGCCCTCTGTTCTTCACCTGCAGTTAAAGACCAAGTCTGAATGTCTGAAGCGTGCAGGCTTGTGGTACATCCAGAAACTTTGGCCTCTTTTCCACTGCAGGGCCAAAAGATTACTAAGGTGTGAACCTGGCAGACTGGTTACATATTTCCCCATTTGTTGTGTTGCTAAATCAAGAGAAGGAAGTCCATGGTGACTGTTGCTGTCGTCAGATGTGTCTGGCCTTTCCCTGATTTCCCATTCTAACTAAATGCAAAATGGAGAACTGTCAGAACGATAAGATACAGTCTTCGCCATGTTATATGCTGGAAATTTAAAGACCCTGAATCAATATGGAGCCAATCAGCAGATCCCAATGTCATCAAGCCCTCCCATTGAACACTTCTGTGGGCCCAAGTACAGTTAGCTAACCATGCTGAGAAAACCGGGCTCAGCCCTGTTTGTAAGCGCTCCATGCATTCTGTATCAGGATAGTAACTGCATCTCCATTGACTGGATTCTGTTTACACTTGTCACTAAAATACATGTGACCAGAGGAGCTCCAATTTTACTTTCACCATGAAAAAAGCTCACCAACGCGTTCATCATTTCCATTTTACTTCCTAGAAATAATGGTTTCTCATTAAAACTGTCCTGCTCCATTTTGAAGGAGCTGTTGGGGTTCTAAAGAGTGGTGAACCAACACACGGTTCAAACTGTGGTGTAATCGCTCTGGGATGATCACACTAATACATTTAAGGTTGTGTTGTATTGTAAGATATTGGCACCAGACCACTGCCAATATCTTGTATAGCACCTTATCTAGTGTATTATTGCTTAATAGTATTCCCCCTGTCTCAGTCCTTTAAAAGGGCACATATAATTCATTTTAACTCTGTTTCACACGTTCTGTGGACCTGAGCATGGTCCACATATAAAAACAACAGCCCATTTTAAATGGACTGATCTTGCAACATTACAAAAATCAAAATTTTTTACTATATCTGACTATATACATCAGCCTACAGCCGTTGAGTCCTGCCCCCTCACACACACTGAAGTTATAAGGAGTGATGCTTTGTGAATGAGGCAGCCAATTAGAACAGAGGCTATATTTCCAGCTTTAAAGGCACAGCAAAAACAACAACAGAAGCAGCCTGCTTAATCCTAACCAATAAACAGAGGTTAGAAAATGTGTAAAAAATGAATTGTGGCTGTGTACCTTAACCCACACAAACGTCCTAGAAATGTTCTAGAAACCCAGAACTTTAAGACCGTAATCTCCACTAGTGGTCGTTCTTGGGAAGGGTGCAGGAGGAAAGGAGTGGAATGGAAGTCTTACTAAGTCTGGATCCGCCATTCCGTGTGCATTTTTTCCACCATTGTTTGGACAAACAGAATGCTGCCCGCGAGGCAGACAAACTGTGTGCTAAGTAATGAAAGATTTAAACCACTGCATGTCTGCTTACTGTGGAATTTTTGTCAGGAATTTCATCCACCCCCAGTAGAATGTCTATTCATGTTTTGGGTTGTGCTCACCGCAAAACAGGACAATGCTTTCAGTGCTGGAATGGTCACTACAGTGTAAAAAATGTGTCTTATTAAAGCAGTTTATGTGGTAAATGTGTCATTTGAAGGTGAATGTAAAACTCTGGATACCTCGCATACCTGGTTTTGGAAACCATATGTCATTTCGTAATTTGAGGCTCAGAAGGCTTTACGGTTTTGAGAAAGAAGAAAGGCATTGCAGAGTTTTGTAAATGGTGTGTCAGCAAATAGAAAATTATATGAGAGCAGTAAGTAGCATTTTCTAATGCAGCTGATGAAAAAGCAATTAAAAGGAATGTCACTTAGTGGAGTAAAGCCATTCAAATTCATTTAACAGATTTAAGTAGCGTGCATTCAGTGTCAAAGCTGATTATTTCTGGTGTATGCCAGTTTGAAACCCCATCTTAATTAAAGCGGAACCACTTAGCCATGACTCGTAGCCACAGTTTGCATTCACATCGTTCTGGTTGTTTATGTTTGTTTTTTTGTTTTTTTTTAATTGAGCTGATCCCCTTCCATGACTTCACTTGGCATCTAGCACAGTTCAGTTTTGCACAATACAGAGAATCCTAAGGTAAAGTTTGCATACTGTGAGTTCCAAACCAAATAAACATAGAGATACGGAGCCAAAAATGTACTCAATTAAAATATGAAGTATCAGGAATGAAGGATTTATATGTAAATATAAAATATATTGGAAATATGAAACATATAGCATATAGCAAAATACAAAAACAAGAGACCTAGAACCAGGGAACCTGACAATAAAACATGTTCCAGCTTTTCAGCACATCAGCAAATTGCCAAGCCAATCTCTTGGACCACCTTGATTTAAATAAATGAACAAAATCAGATTTCTAACGCTTGTGCTCCTAGATTAGATGCATATCCAAAACCACATGGCCACGAGCCATGATAAACAGCAAGATCTATGATTATACATTATATAGGAGCTCATTCCCAATTTATATGACTTATTTTCTCAAAGTGTAGACCTAGTATCTGAAAATAATTTTGTTAGTTTTGTCTTAATATTTTAAAATAATGCTGTAAAAATAGGTAATTAATAGATGAATAATAGTTTACTGTGTCGAAATCTATAGTTTTCTTTTTCACGGTTTATCACATTTGGAGATGGAGGCGGATGTACACGCATGCTCTCTTTTAATACAGGAAAATGAAACAAAACAGAAACCAAACAAGCACAAAGCTTACCAAATAAACACCACAAGAATCACATAAACAGGCCAAGTCAACAAACCATGAAACTGACATGAGAACACACACCAACATGGACATGCACAAGACCAGCCAACCCACAATTGAAACAAAGGGGTACTTATACAGAGGATAACAAGGAACACCTGGGAGTAACAAGGGGGTGTGGTTACAAAGGAGACACTGGTGGAAACACTAATGGACAGGCGTGGCTAGGACAGACAAGACACAAATAGAGCCATGTGCTTGGGAGCTCATGGCCACACAAAACAAAGGCAGACATGACTATTTTACAACATTCCGACCTATACTGTCAAATGTTGACTTACTGTGTCAAACTGGCTTATTTTTTCAATTTCCACTTGGTATGTGAAAATAATTGTTTTATTGCAAAATAAGAATTATATATAATTATACATAATTTCGACACATAACTACCTAAACTTATTTTCACACAAATCTGACTTGTCAACATAAATACTTAATGTCTCCCAATGACTTAAAGGTTAAGTACTTATTCATATTATTATTATTTTTTCTCTAATTTCCCTTTAGGATTTTGACTTGTGATTACGTGATTACGTTTTTAACATAGTATATCAAAGTAATGACTTATAATGACTATGTTGAAATATTTGATTGAAAATTGAGATGAAAATTGAGATTTTTTGTTAATTATTTATTTCTTGAGATTTTTTCTTTCGCCATAGTAAGTCACTATTACAGGATAGTAAACTTTGCTGTCTGAAATAAGAAAAATAATAAGCAAATCTATAAGATAATAATAATAATATAATAATAATAATAATAATAATATAAAATATAATAATAAGAAAAAAGCAAATCTAACTAGCCAAACTGTTTCTTCCATTTTACATGCTTAAATTTAACTTTAGCATTTATTAACTAAACTCAGTAATAATAAAAAAAATAACATAATGATTTTGAATGACCAGTTTGCATTTTTATGTACTTGGATAATTGGCATTGCGATGTAATAAAATAATCTTGGGAATATAAACATCTCATTATTGAAAGCAATGTTATCATAATACTAATATTGTGTCCATACTGCACACTTTTATAACATCACATTCCTCTGTGTCATGTATTACAGGGTCACTATGTCACTGTGATCATTGCCCAGTGTGGGCAGCATATCAGCAGCAGATCAACAAAAAACAACAACAACAACAACAGAGCATTAAGGCTTCTGATGTGAATACAGCCAAATGCCTCAGTACTGTTTCTTAGAGAAAGCCTTGTGAAGCAGCTGGTTCCTTGTACCTAGGCACTCACACTATATCCAGCGTGGTGAATGAAGTTAACTCAGGTTCTGATTTGGTTCATTCAGTTTCAGGTTTTCAAGCTAGGGATGATCAAAGGAATGTGGCTGATGTTCTTAGTGTACTGAGAACTTCATCAGACAAGTTCTGTGATTTACGTTGTGTTCTCTCCATAGCCCTCTGGCATTGAGATGTGGAACTCTGATCTCCCGATTCCCTGACGCCTGAGTTTCAGGGCCTGCACCTCGCCGCCATGCCGCGGAGCTGTCGTATGGATGTTGGCACGCGGTTGAGCTTCTTGTTTGTCTGGCAGTGGCTCTGGAGTGACAGCGGCAGTGAGAGGCGGCCGGGTGTGAGCTTTAATTTCTCCCTGGCACCTGGCCAACCCAAACACCTATCGCTGCTACAGTTTGCCTGCTCGATTCCATCCGATCCAAGCCAAGCTACAGCAGTAGTAATTCAATCAAAGGAATTTCCACTTAGCTGAGCTGCTTCCCCCCCCCTTTTTTCCAAAATCCTATTACTGCTTGCATGTTTGCAATTTCTGACTCATGTTTATTTGTGTGCCGATGTTGAACCTGCTCAAATACAGATAAATGGAGCTCGTTAGACTTATTTAAAGAAATCTCGAAGCCTTTAAAGAGCTCGGTACTTGTACTCCAAGCTTCTTCCATTTGCATCCATTAACCTTGGAATGAAAGCAGCTCCACCTGAGCAGCAAAGTGCGACTTACATGCCATACTTTTGTGGCACAGCTGGGGCTAATGATGGAGGTCAAGCTGATCTCTTCAGCAAACCCCTTTCAGAAGTTACTGTGCAGCTATAAAAACTCCACAGGACCCCTTTTAGAGGATTTTAGAGAGTGAGTGTTCTATGTATCTGTGCATGCAGCAGGCCGTTGAGTCCCAGGCCCTACAAATATTATAAAGGGATTAATTACAACCGGCAGTCTACAGTGAGTGATTCATTCATTTTTAATGGCCTGATCTCTGTAAATCCCTCATTGTGATATACTGCATATCTTGTCTTTACCGCCAGCCTCCACTTTTTAACCACTGTTGATGGTGCTTCAGTTACGAGCTTCTTTGATTGCTTTCTGATGGAATCAGACCTATCTGCTACCTGATATCCATTCACGGCACATAACCGACCAAAGACGAGGATTAGACGGTCAAGTGCACTGCCTTGATTTACAGATAGCTTTATTATCCCACGTCATTTGTTTTTCTATCATTTGGTTGTCAGATTTGTCTCCTTTTTCTCCTAATTTGGTACTGCCAGTTAACACACCCCTTCGTAGCTCCCTGTAGCTCCCCCTAGCTCCCCACACTAGGAGGGTAAGGACTAAACCCATGTCTCCTCTGGTACATGCAAAGCCAGCCACTGCCTCTTTTCAAACTGCCACCGAAATGTGGCATCGTCAGGCAGCCAACACACTGAGAAAAGCTCCAGGTCCCCAAAAATGCACACCAGCTAACAGACGCCTGTGCCGCCCGACATTGCTTTAAGAGTGATGAGGGAAAAGAAAAGAGAACACCATCCACCCAGCCGGATAATGTGCTCTCTCAGGCTCCAGCCACTGATGCCAATGCAGCGTAGCTCTGAAATCGAACTGGGTGACCCCTGGGCCATAGGGGAAGCCCATTAGACTGCTGAGCCACCATTAATGCACTACTACCCCACACAGCTAACAACATCACAGTGCAAGGATGAGTGTGTGATGTTTCAGACTAGACCAAACTAGACAGGATCAGATTGGATTCATTCTTTTTTCCCCCACTGATATCTGATCCAACATTTTCTGCTGATATCAGCCCCATACTGATACTGTTCAGTACCAAAATTCCATCTCTAGTGTGTGAGTGTGTGTGTGTGTGTGCGTGTGGATGACTGGCCACTTTGAGAGAGAAATACTCTATATGTCCAAATGTTTGTGGACAGTCCTTCTAATGAATGCATTAGAATGCACAAATGCACACACACATACATACACACACAGTTTGTCTAGTCCATGTAGAGAAGTACTTCCAATAGAATGGGACTCTCTGGAGCAGATAAACATGAACCTATTGGCACCATGCCTATTGTCAGGTACCCTGCCTATTACCTATTGCTCCAAAATGTAGTAGAAAGACTCCTACTCTTTTTAATGCTCCATGAATGAGCAGGTGTCCCAATACCTTTGTCCATATAGTAAAAGTGCTATACTGGATGAGATGGTAACACATCCTTCACCTTCACCCTCAACCTTGACCTGGAGTCTCAGCTAAAAGGTCCATGCTGTTGGGTAGAGTGTCTGCTTGGTTATCGTAATAGTACGGTATGTTATTGAGGGCTTACAAGGAAAGTGCTTGCAGCGAAACCATCTATTTCCCTGCAGAGTATTCAGCTTCACTGATAGGCTTTGACCTTTGAAAATAAACCGCCACGTCGTACTGCGGTAACGGCGGACAGTTGGAGAGCTACGATCTTACATTATTGAGAAACACCCACCACACGCTCAAACACACACACACAATTGGTGAACAGTCGGCCACACGTGCCACATTAATGCGGAGTGCCATTTTCACGCTCGTCTTTCGGAATTCCTAATGCTGCTGTTGCTGTCATGTGTGAATCCTAGCTGTTAATGTACTGGGACAGATTATGCTATGCTCCCTCTCTCCGGCGGTCTAGCAATTAACGTACACAGATTGATGGATCCACATGACAGCGGTGAAAAATGAACCAGGGCTTACTGGAGATGTAATGATCGACTCAGTTCACGAGTCGATCTGATTCATGATACTGAGTTTAATGCTTTCAATTAGGGTAGAGAGGTATAACAGAATTGAGATGTACTGAGGTATTTAAAAAGGATGACGGTATCTCCAAATGAGAACGGTATTATGACATGTATGCTGTGGCAATTTTCTGTTCTGTGTCTGTCTAGCCAAATCAGTTAATTCCCACCTAGTGCATTTAAGAGGGCCTCAGGGTGGGGGGTGTTGTGTGTGTGCTTAATAATTGGTGATGCTGTGCTTAAAAGTTGCGAGTTGAGCGAGCCATTAAAAGGAAGAGCAAGCAAACCTGGATGTCCACCAGTCTGCCAGTCTCCCGTGGACAAACTTTTCTGGTTAAATTAACGTTAGTAAGGTGTCCACAGGTCAGCAACTACTAGAACGCATTGACTATTGGCTGTTAGGTTACTCCTTAGATCATTTACTCACATTTTTGCTTTTAGATGTAAGACTTTATCCTCTAAACATGTGTAATTTTATGTCTTGGTTAGCTGGAACACGGTCTGCCCTGTCTAGCTAACTGGCTGCGAGTCAAACATGGCATTACTTGTCGCGTTACGACTTCGCCAGACTTCACGCTTTCCGACACAAGTATAGCAGCTGTACTGTGCCACATAGCACTTGTAGGATCTGTAGCCAAGCTAGCTTTGGATCTGTAGTCAAAGTTAGTCAGCATAGTGAATGTGCTACAGATCCAACACCATGTAATAATAAAGAAACTTTACTTTTAGCTTACTTTTAGCTTTTCAACAGCAGTTGCTCAATTTTAGTTATCACTGTCTAAGTGGGATTACTTTCAGGCAGACCTGAGCATGAAACAGGAGGTGGCCGTCTTTGCTTACTTTGTGTTAGAACGTCCAGAGTAACAGTGGCTCCATTGATATCCAGTGATAATAAACATACAAAATGAGGAGTGTAATATGCTCAGTTAGATTGTTTCACACTAATTAGAAGAAGAGGGAAATGGCTTGAACAACAGAGATCGGAGTGCTTTGGGACACCATGTAAATATCCTGTGCCCTTTAGAGAAGAGGACCTGGGTCTGTAGTTCACTGGAGCCACAAAACCGAGTTTCTTCTCCACAAAATGGTAAGTGTAGACATATAGATGTTTTCAATTTAACTTCAACTACAGACACAGGTCAGTTGCCCTGTCTGTGCTCAGTGTTCTTTAAAGCAACATTAAGCCTTACTCATGGGCTCCCCCTTCAGTTGGGACGTGTAATTCAGGACGTATTTTGTTCCGTGCCTAGTGCTTGGCACAGTCAGTTCACTCTCATTCATTCCTTCGCTTGGTCACAGCCACTCTGTGAAATCCGAGCTGCACTCTGCTGGAAGGCAGGCACTTTTAGGATGCTTTTGTTGTATTTTTTGTCCTGTGATCATTCTCGTATCAAGAGTCTCACTGTACAGTGGGGGCCTGATCATTGCTTTCCTTTGTGATAAAGACTCCACTTGTATCTGTGGCTGGAAAGATTGCTTCCCATCAGCACTTGATTCCCTCCCATATCCCGGTTGCATGCACAGGAGCAGTAGGAAGACCTGAAACAATGTTTTTGGGGGCCTACTGGTGCTTTTTGATGTGTGTCACAAGCTGCTTTCTGAAAGATCTGTCCAGTCTTTTCAGGAATGTAGAGGTTTTGGGGGTCATTATTGGGCTGTTTGCTAGTTGCACTAAATGTTACACAAACATTATTATTATTATTATTGTTTATTATTTAGTATACATTATTACAACGGTCTAGCTGATTTATTATTTGGTCATTATCGTTTTAAGTTTTATTATATAAACCTAAAACTCCTAAAGGATTAATGAACTTAATCAAGTGTTAATTAGTTAATTAGTTTGTGGTTTAGTTTCTAAGTAACTGTTCAGAGATCATGTACATGTACTGTACTGCACACCACTGGAATATTTAGCTGTTAGGTTGATTGTTGGCTTGTCATTTGATTGGTCGTTTGAACCCTAGGCTTTTTTTTTTTTCGCAGTTATTAATCTTAATCTTACCTGATGATAAATGGTCAAATAATTGCAAATCTCAAAAAAAGTGCAAAAGTGCAAGTCTACAGCATCCAAAATGTAAATCTTCAAATATAAAAGGAAAATCACTGCTTTTGTGGCTACTTACATTAGTAGCCACATTAGCTTACCTAAGCATTAGCTTACCTTGCAGTTATAGTTTGTAAAATAGCAGTAAATGGCAATTAACAAATTATCATACCATTCTTGTTTATACTGTGGTGCACATATTTGTGAATTGCTAGGAGGAGATGTCAGTCCTACACGTTATATACCCACAATATTGAATTCCTTACCTCTTCATACTGTTGTATGACCTCATGTATTTCATTTCCATTCTCATTCTTTTTAGAAATCCTTTGATAGGCTTTGAACATTAGTCACTGGGTTTCTGTGATAGTCTGAAAACCTCTGCCCATTGATTAGACTCACTTCAGTTTTTATTAATTTTTCAGTACTGTCATTTCATTATTCAGGATTCCCATAACCCTTATTGCTCTTCTTGAACTGTTTCCACAAACCGTATCTGATCAAAGAATGCCTTTAGTTCCTCTCAAGGTTCCTGTATTCCTCATTCTTTGAGGGAGTTTCTGTTTGCCACTGCCACATTTGGCATGCTCACTAGGGATTTGGACCAGGTTTTCTGTAAAGCTGCTCTGTGACAATGGCAGTTGTAAAGATTGCTATGTGTGTAGTTATAAGGAAGAAGAAAGCCAGCAACAAATGGATAGAAACAGAGTCACAAACATCTCATTAACAAGCCATTAAAGAGTCTGAAGACCCAAATCAGAAGTCAGGACATTCTGGAGACACCAGTCTAAGTCTCATCTTTACCTGAAAGCATCGCCTTGTACCAAAGTAAACTCCTAGTAATAGCTAGTTACGTTTGATAGAACTACGGCTGGGGCAAATAATGCATAATGTGCATCGATGTGCAGCAAAGAAGGCCACAACCACTGAAAACGGGCTGTGCCCAAAACCGCACACTTCCACACTATATAGTGTTTCATAAATAGTGCACCACCCTTAGCAATGCATTCATTAATGTAAGATGTAGTGATGTAGTAAGCAAAGCATAGACGTTTAAGGTTTGAGGCACAGGCATAGACTTCTCCAGGCTAAAAAACACTTGCACACCCACGAGCATCTAAAATGTGGGAGTATTTTGGACAGTGTGGTGCTCTGCAAGCTTTGCAAAGTGTAAATGACTTATGGTTGTTATGGCTGTCTCATGACGGCAGCATAACGGCACTGCAATTGCTGTTTTTTCACCACCCCATGTTAAAAGTCCTTTTATGATAATGTAATGTTGCACCTTGTTTTAACTAACATTTTGTTAGATATTGTTATTGGGCCATTTTATTTTTTTTTTCATTTTCTGAATGAGAGAACCGCTTAAACTAATATTACTCCAGTGATGAGTTTTGACCAAATGTTATACATCTAGTATTCAAGTAAAAATATTGATACTCTAAAGGGGTTGCTGTGGCATACAATGGAGGTCACCCATTAACACTGAGGTATTTTCGGATGCAGAATAATGTCCTGTAGTGCATTCTATGTGTTTTTAAGAGATGTTTAAAGAACATACTGAAATATTATGAGAAAGATATACAGTTGTGTTTAACTATTGAACAATTTAAATTAAGCGCACACACAACAAAATCCCTTTTAAAGAATTGATAACAAGCTTCTCACGATGGAAGCACTTTCTGTAATACATGTGTAGTATGTTAGTATGTGGCTTGTACAGCGAATGTGTTAGCTAGCTAGCATAATAGTGAACACAGCTGAAGTTACTACTTAGCTTGCTGTCTAAACTGTATGATTTTCACTGGCTGAGAGTTGTGTCACAAGTCAGTGCGTGACTCTAGTGTGACTCGAGTCTCCTTATTTAAGAGAAACACTATCCATGTAGCGGTTCCTGGCATTTGTGGGGTCTAGTGTGTAGGTTATGCAGTTATAAACATGGATCGGAGGTGTGCATCCACATAGAGGGCCTTGGAGTTTAGGAGAACTCTAAAATGTTGTAAATTGTAAAATAATTTCGAGATTTTATCACTGCTCGCTTTCATACTTTTGGCCTGTGGCGTTGGTGACGCAACATGGAATAAAATGCAAACTGCGAGAGCCGGAGTGACACACAGTGTTCTACTTCTGTGGGGCGATGAGTGGATGACGGCAGCTCCTCTGTGTGCTGAGGAGCTCTGAACGAAAGGCCCCGAGGGTCTGTGTGGGGGCGGCTGCTGCGGCCTCATTAATGGATGGAAGGTTTGTATTGCAGCATCTCAGACCCCCTTTCCCCCCTATTTCCTCCATGGCTCTCTCTCTGATCACCCCACGCTTTGCTCTTCACCACTTGCGTGAAACTACCTTTACTCCCTCAACCTGGGTGAACTCTGACCTCTAGGCTACTAGCCCGAGGCTGCTGTCTCTGTAAGACATGGCTTGGCTTGCAACATCAACCTTAAAATCTGCTCTTCGATAAGAGACCAGGATCCAGCTGCAGTATATTTTAATGGTTTGTAGTGATGCACTGCTAAAAAAAAAACTCTTCATGCTCTCTGCTACCTTGAGCACTTGATATACTTGATACTTGATACTTGATATAGCATTAGGGGCATTTGACCAGTTTTACCAGTCAAAAAAACATGCCATGCCAGCAATATGCTAAATTGTGCCATGTTTATTTGAAAGACGCATTTGTTATATCTGTAGTAAACAAACACAGCAGAAGGCTATGGTTGCCAGGCGGCATGGTGGTCATATATTATTCTATGAACAGCGCATGGGTTTTAAAAATGTGGCATAGTAATACAGAATTCAAATCATGTCACTGTTTGAGTGTCTGTACAACAAGTATTTTATACCAGAAATGTCCAGTCCAGAGGTGGGTAGAGTCGTGTATATAACATGCATGTTATTTGTGTGTAATTGGCAGCACTTTGAGTCACATGGCTTCTAGATAGTGCCGGGTTCATTGCCTATATATGAATGTATTGAGTAAATAAGAGTCATTAATTCATCAAGAAGTGTTCCATATTCTAAAGTAAGGTTCAACTCCTCACTAATGAGAGACTAAGAAGCACTAAATGAGTATTCAAGGAACCTGTTTGTCTCTAGTCCTGGTTCTTTGGTTACAAATATCTCAGTTTCTCTGTCTTTGTTAGTTTAAACAGGCCAGCTTGCACGTTGTGTAATGGACATTTCAGGTACTGTAAATTAAACAACTATAGACTAAACAACACTAAAGCATTTGCGTAACAGGGTGGTAACAAGTGTTTATTGTGCGTTATTACAACTAACAATGCAATAATTAGTCATTTTCACATAACGGACTATGGGATTCACTATGGATTCACAAAGCTGAATCCATAGTGAAAAATTATTCATTGAACACTGTTTCATTCAGGCTTTATTGAACAAAGAATAAACCCCTAATTTGTGTTCCTTAAACTGAAGTGTGACTAAGAGAATAGCTGCTAGATCCTAAATGTGGGAGTAAGCGTACAGACAGACAGTGCTTAAGATTTCCTCTCTATTATAACTGAAGGGGAAATTGGAACATGCAACTGTTACTGCTTGTATTTTCTTGACTAAGCTTTACTGTGGATTGCTTTCCTCACAAGTACGCTGGAGCAGAAGCAAAAGAATTATCGTTGGAAAATTTTCAGAGTACTGAAAATCCATTAGAAATGTTTTACTTAAGTTCATGTAACTGAGGAAATGGAACTAATTGCCATCCACATCTAACTGCAATTATCCTCCTAATAGAACACCTCATTCAGTTAATCAGTCAGGCTTAAAGAGCATCTGAATCACAGTGTTGATTAAGATTGTAATAAAACTGCAGAAGGAAATGCATTCTGCCCCAGTGCTGCATGCCTCTGCACTGTGTGCTGCGGGAGAGGCTTTATAACCTTGCATAATCAGCGTGCATTGGCCCGCGAACCCTGACTGAGCCGCCAGCGCGAGACTGCAGTTCAACAAAGCGACGACATGAAGGCACTGTTAGTCTGGATCTGTTCTGCTCCGCTTCCGCTCTTTCATGTATTCAGCCAGTCAAAGCATGTAAAATAGTCTTTCATATGAAGAAACTTGGGTGCCTCCTTTGGTCAACTGCACAAGAAAGGTGTTTCTTTGATGTCGTATTTACTTTTAAGTATTCGCCCTTGTGCCGCAAAATGATTTAGACATAGTCTTTTAAAGGAGCAGAGACGTGTGCATAAGGGTTGTTCTTCAACCATTTTGATTTTTTTTTTTTTTTTTGCGATTCATTGGACACAGCGCCGCTGACCGCAGAGACTGGCAGGGATTCTCTGATTTTGTTCCCAGTTTCTGCCTGCTTTACACACTTGCATTACAATTACATCCCATTCTCCCTTTTTCTTATCCTGGAAGCAAGTCACAAAGCCTCCCTTAATCTCACTTTCTCACCTTTGTGCCCTATGCATAGATTACCTTTAACGCATGTTGAATGAGGCAAGGCTCAGACAGCTTCTGCAGCACCTGTTGGAGTTTGATGTGCGGTGACTGAAGCCCGCTTCGCTTTTTCATGTGCGCCGCGACACATCAGCCTGGGCCCTAATGATATCACCTCAGACTTGTGTTCCACTTTAATTAGGCTTCAAGCTCCCATCAGAGTCTCTGACAGCCGGCCAGGTTGCATCCGGAGTCAAAGCAGGAGAGCCCGGCTTTGGGCAACACGGCAAAACTCAAGCACCAACCCAGCATCAATTTTCACTTATGACACTAATTTGTCTGAGGTTTGTGAACACGTTGGAGCAGAAATCAGACAAGACAGTAGTCACACTTTAAAACAAGACTGAGTGTAACTAGTAGTAAAGTGTTTTTTTTTATTATAAACTAAATGTTTTTAATGTAAATTTTATGTAAGAACTTTTTTTTTACTCTCCAGACAGTCTGTATAGATAGAAAATAAATCTCAGAAACAACCTATTTTAAATTCCTTGTGACATTTTTGTGATTCATATAATCGTTATATTCAATTTCATAACTTATAGGACTGTTTATAGTTAAGGTTATAGGAGAACAAAGGTTATTTACATACAGTGGTTTACAAAAGCAGCTTAGAAAAAAGATTAGTAAAGCTATTTATGTGCATAGTAAGCATTTATTAGGATAAATATAAATGAACCAACAAACAAATAAACAAAACATTAAAAAATCAATATTTTATTTTTGCTTGTTAACCATTTCCAACCCTAGAAAATCCAGTATTTACAGATCAAATCAAATCATATCAAAAGTGTACATATATGGAATCAGTAATTTTACATGAGAGGAGATCAACAAGACATAAAAACCTTAAACCCCCGTGGACCAGGCCAAAGGCAACAGTGGCAAGGAAGAATTCTCAAAGCTGGAGGTAGTAACCACATAAGACTGTTCTAGTGCTCAGGTGTGCAACATAATCATAGTAGTAATGGTAAAAGTAATGAAAGTAATGATGGTGGTCATAATAATAACTGGCAGATTAGTTAGAGTCCATGTAAACTTTTACATAGTCGTTAGGCAGATGACAGTAGCAGGAGGGTGGACAGCTGATCTGGTGCAGGAGGCAGGGGGCCCGGCGGTCAGTCTGGTGGGAGGGCAGCTGATCTCACGCAGGTGCAGGGGAGTGGTCAGTCTTCCATCAGATTGGAGTACAGAGAATGTTGAGCATTATCAGAGTATGTCTGACGACTCCAGCAGGTCTGACTATAACAGCCTAATTTAAGGGGAGAGCCAGAAGGTAACACAGACACGGGAGCACCCTGAAGCACTGGCATTCATCTGCTCAACCTTCCACCAGCCTGTGTGATAATGCGCAAGCAGCAGGACGAAAGCACCCGCATGTCTGTTTACCACAGTTCTCTGTGTCCATCCCAATCCCAATCAATACCTAGTTTACCAAATTAAGGTTCGACTCTTTAAAGGTTTTCTATATTTCAGTTTTAAAGTCTTTAAGATAAGTTGGGAAATTATATTGTAAAATTAAACAGATGTTGTCCATTTAACAAAATATGTCATACATACTGGCTGTTGTAGACAGTCATATAATCTTAACCCAGTCATGCATGGTGTCCACATATGTGGACAGTTAATATGAAGCATTGTTCTTGGTAAATTTTCACACCATGGACGAATCATAAAGAAAAACCTACGACATCATCACAAAAAATTTGAAGTATATTGGACAGATCAGTGGAGTTTCGCAAATGCTGTGAACTAGAACTGCAAAAGAACTGCAGATCATGAAAAGAACACCTGGCCAACTGTGAAGCATGGGGGTGGATCCATCTAGCACTCTTTGGCTTGTACTTCTGCCAGTGACTTTGGCACTATTGCAAAAGTGGAAGGAAGAACAGATTCCGTAAAATACCAATGACGTGACTAGGACTGCCTGAACAGACAAAAACTGAAGCTTTTGGAGTGCCCCCACAGTCCTGTGGCCTAAACATCATATAAATCATTCCCAGTCTATCTTAACTGACCATGAAAGTTTTAATCTTAATGTTCATGCAGCTATTTAGTGTTCTTGAAGTACTAATGATACCCTTTAAGTTGTCAGAAAGCTGAATTGTGGCGCAGTTTATCGCAGTAACGATTACGTATTGTCATATTGCCCACTCCTAATGCGAAGGATGCGAGGCTGTGATGGAAATTGGTGCTTGGTGACCAAGGACTGAAAAACAAGCCAAAGCTGTGATGAAAGTGCTCCCGGAGACCACTCCAGCTAGTGTGTGCATCAGTCGTAAAAACAACAGAAGACGGAGAGCGGTGTCGAGAAAGCTGCTTAAACTCCAGCTCGGGCGGCGGAGGAAGAGTTGTGACGCTGCGGGTGTGCAATCCATCATGTTCTCACTAAACTCCCTGGAGTGGGAGGCGGCATGCTGCAGGAGAGTGCAGGGGTCTCGCAGGGACAGAACCGGGGCTGTGGAGCTTTAAAGGAATAGTTTGGTGAAAATGTACAGTCAAATTTACAGTTCTTTTTCGTCCTCAGCCCGAATGTAGTTTAGCACTGGAGCTATGAGCTCGTTCCGTTCACATTGTGCAAACTGATCATACTTTCACCCTTAAACTGTCACAAAAGCTGTTATTACTTTTGTTTTTGACATCATTCAAACATTACTTAATTACATGATTAAATACATATCAAGTTATGCAAAACAGGCTTAAAACAGCCTTAGAAAACTAATTATACACTTTTTTGATGGGAGATTAGTATTGAAGTGTAAGTTCATGTATTAGATGAAATTGGTGGCTTCTACAAGCCGGAAAGGGTAAAGCTGTGATAACTAGAAAAGAAACAAAAAAAGTAGAGACAAAAAAGACAAACAGTACAACTTAACTCTAAAACTAAACACTAAGAAAGCTAGAATGGCGACAAACATGGAAACTCACAAAAAGCATTCTAGCCGTTTCTTTAAAGCCAAGGATGTGCCCATTTCAAGATCATTATGTGACTGAAGGCAGTCCTTTGTGTTGGATCCTTCCATTGTGGCGGAGGAATGCGTCCTTCTTTCTGAGAAATTGTTCTCTGTGTATCCTTGGAGACCTTAATTCCCTTACAATCCTTCACAAGCAGCACCCAACCACTGACTTGTGGTGGAAACAGCCACAAGTAGCACGATGCACGATTAATTCTACATTTTAAATCTTAAATTTTGATGTATCATTGTGCTTCCGTCAGTGAGCCATGGCATGCCAGCACCGCCTGCTCAGACCATCTCATAAGGATGTGACTGAGCCCTTCAGATAGCAAGGTTTCTCACGGCAGCATTCACTTCTACACCCATGAGCCTAAACATTTTGACCACCTGCCTAATATGCAGTCGGTGCTCCATGTACCAGCAAAACCACTCACTCTACAAGACCTCTGAAGGTGCCCTGTGGCATCTGGCACCAGGGTATTAGCAGTAGATGATTTTTGATGCTGCACATGCTGGCAGAACTGCTCACTGTACAAGGTCTCTGAAGGTGCCCTGTGGTATTTGGCACCCAAACAGCGTTGTGTAAAGTTGCGAGGTGGAGCAACCACAGGTTGTTCCACACACTTGTTGTTCAAGCACGTTCCTCAGGCATATGGTGCACATGTATCTGGCCGTATACATGTGATATTAAAGAAAAAGGGTCTCCGTGGACCACAAGAACGTCTTCCATTGCAAGTCCAGTCCACACTTGCATTAGCATTGTCAGCATTGCAGGTGCTTTAGATTATAGGCAGGGGTTAACACAGGCACTCTGACATGTCTGTGCTTACACAGACCAATACCCAGCACTGGGTATTGCACTGTGGTGTGACATATTCCTCCCATAGCCATCTCCCATAACATTTCTGTCACTTCTGCCACAGTAGCCATTCTGTCAGTTTGGCCCAGACAGAATAGCCTAAATTGCCCTCGTGCATCGATGAGCCTGGAGTACCCTAAACCCTGTTGCCAGTTTGTGCATTGCCCCTTGCCCCTTAGACCACTGTTTTGGAAGGTACTTACCACCACTGCCTGGGAGCATAGCCATTTCCAAAGCAATCGTCCGGCCATAATGATTTGGCCCTTGTCAGGGTCACACAGGTCTTCATGTCTGTCCTTATTTCTTTGTGTATGAGTGTGTATAAATAAATGACAAGGTGGGCAGGGTTTGGGCAAACCCAAAGGGATAAAAGGGCTGAACTACACTGGGGAAACTGTAACAACCCCTCTAGCAAAGATGTAGAATGAAATTGCACACTTTGAACAGAATTTGTAACAAGTGAAAAATAATTCGAGCTGAATTGTACTCTGCTTTTTGTTATCGCTGGTGAAAACTGCAACATCAAATAGACTTGCTTATGTTGTTTTTGACACTGTATGACATGCTGTTATTGACAAAACCCAAAACTTTTTTTTGCTATACTAGGTTTTTGTACAGAAAAGTAAGTCTAACATTGTTAGATATTCCTTAAAACTAGCCCCCCAATCTGTTTCTGTATACTTCTATGCAGCTGAATTGAGACCAGATGCCAACTTTATCATTATTACGGATGAGAAAATAGAAGCTTATCTTAGGCCAGTGGCCAGGACTCGCATACACATTGCTAAAATGAGATCATGTGGGGTGTAAACCGACAAACCCTCCGGGGCATCCATGTGTGTGCCTCTTAATTCCCAGCTGTGCGGCTCTCTTGCCTTAGAAGTGTGGTGCATTCCCCTGGCAGTAAATAAAGTAGCTGGTTTTCAGCTCCACTGATAGCAGCTTATGCATGGGACAAAGGCCATTAAGGCTTAATCGCACTGCTGCATCTTTAAAATGCTGCTTTTCTGCATAAAAAAACTATAATATAGGTTGCTCTCACGACCTTACAGGCATAAGGGCGCAAGGCTGTTATTGAGACCATTTTTCAGACTCATGCTGCTGTGGGATATCGTCCACAAATTACGTCAAGTTAAAAGCTGTGGCCAGTGGAATTCTCTGGTGGCTCTTTTATAGATCGGAGCCCAACTCTTCTGGGCTACGATAATTAAAGCAGTAGAAGTTAAGTGGGCAGGCAGTAATGTAGCAGGTTAATGAATAGTGGGACTTCTTTTAGAGGCAGCTGAAGTCGGTGCATGACATTTCCTGTTTGCTCTGTAACACCAATATAACTCGTCTTCCCTTTTTATACGTAATATCCCACTGCCGAGCTGCTATTGTGCTCAGAAATGCTATGCAATGGAATGGGGATTGTAAACGTGTGAAATAGTGCATAATGCAAACGCCAAAGCTGGCTTGTAAGCTAATTTCGGTGTCTCAGTCGCAGAGCTCCGACAGACGGCTGAACCTTTGAACGCGTCACTTCTGTCAGGCTGTCGTACAGCAAGACGGCGACTCATCTGCGGATTAGTGGGAAAGAACAGGCAAACGCACAAAAAGCCGGCACGTTTAATCTCCACGCTCGGCTCCCGTATGACGCTGCTGCCTAATTAGTATGCTGAGTAGTCGGCTTGCCGAGCAGCAGCACAATACCTGCAAAATTCAATTTCACTGGAGTGATGGGCACTTCAGCTTATTTTAGCTTCCTCCTTGTCTCGGCTAGCATTTGCTGTACTCCTTTCCTTTGTGTAGGCAATTTATGATAATTACTGTACCTTGATGATGTTGCCACCCTTTTTCAGTCCTTTCAGACATAGGTGGTGTTGAGGGCATTTTTGTGTATACTGTTATGCCTCTTGGCATGTTGGAGGTTGCAGGTCTTACCACTCGAGCCTCCTTTGGAGTTACTAGACCAGTGAGTTGCGCAGTCCCCTTATCTGGAGCAAGCGAGTGGAAGCCGTGGCATAAGCAACGCAAACTCTCTTGCTTTCCATTTCGCCACCCATGTTAACAGGTCCTAGCTCTCACACAGACTGCACAAGCAGAGAATATGCATCATGCCTATGCAGCAGTAGAGTACAGAAACATGAGCTTAATTAAATTGAACTCACATTAACACTGTCTGTGTGAACAACCATCAGATGAAATTCTGCCGCATTGCTCATACCATGCAGAGCTCATGTCATGCAGAGATAGTGTGTGAAACTGGCCTCAGTCATACGTGAACACACACAGGGGTACCTTAGCCGTGACTGGTGAGAGAGAAGAAATCACTGATTCTTCATACCTCCCACCCCCCACTTCCTGCTGGTCCAGGAATCAAACTGGCAACCTTCTGGAACTAAGCCCACTTCACAGAATGTGTAAGGCAGTAGTGGCTACTGTCTAAACACACTTTGTAAGCACTTTGTAATGTATAAAATATTGTAATGTATAAAATATGTATTTATTACTACTATACATCTATGTAGGGCGGAATGGTCGTACAGTTCCAGGAACCTAGGCCACTTTTTGTGAGTTTGGTGTGTTCTCTATATCTGCATGGGCTTCTGCCAAGTTCTCAGGTTTCCTGTCACCTCCCCAAAACACATAATAGTTGATTTGGCTATGCACTTTTTTCTGCTTAATGCAAAAGGAAAAATCCCACTGTTCTCATATTTGCCAAGTTTCATTTATTTTACTTCAATCTTGAATATACAAAATGTATTATGAATATTATGATATGCTGGGTCATTGACTTCTGGTGAAATCTGGTGAAAATACCTGTATTTTTTTAATATTGCAACATATAGCGTATATACAAAATTATAATATCATTTTTTCCCCCTTATCATGCAGCTTTAGCCCTGTCTACTTATTTTCATGATTCTCATTTAACCATTATCTATCATTTTTGTGAGGAATTTACTGAGAAACAATGTGTTGATTTTCCAAACTGATTCTATAGTTTTTCCATATTTTTCCATATTTTCCATAGTTTCTTCTGTAGCATTGAAGTTGGGCAGAACTAAATTTGGCCTATGTGGTGTCAGACCTGCCAAAGACTTCTGCCTTACCATGTGTTCTACCTCTTTGCTAAGCTGTGAACGTGATGCAGCAATCAGCTCTAATTCCACTAGTTCATCTGTCCTGCTTCCCCCTGCAGACAGTGTGTAATTAATACACTGCAAAATTCCTCACGCTGGTCTACAGACGTACAGCTGAGTTTCTGAGTAACGGTCAAATTTTAGAAATGCAGTGATGCCACTGCCAATACTGCGACCTGACGCACCCTCACAGTTCTGAGCAATTTGACTATGATTAAACTGCAATAATCTCTCTCTCTCTCTCTCTCTCTCTATATATATATATATATAGATATATTGGTTATATATAAAAATAATATTATAAATAAATAATAAATTATATAAAATTTTTATTTGGTTTCTCATGTCTTTATATTCAAAAACTTTACTGAGAATTTTGTCCATACTGTGCAGCACTGTATCAGATGCTTCTCAAGGGAAAAGTCCACCATGCTTGGAAACAGTTGCGGAAAGGAGGCCAAATGCACTTCGCTTGCTTATATTTCTGGGGTTTTGGATAAAAATGAGAAATGATATGGCTTGGAAAGCCCACTCATAGCAGTCTCTGCAAGAGGGCCATACCTCTTCTAGCTGCGTCTGCAGTTATCACTATGGAAACAATATTGTTCTTTTTTTCCACCAGTTGTTAGTGATGAATGAGTGGTTTTGTGCTTGCAAGGCTGCGCTGTCTGCAGGTGGAGAGCATGCTTTTTGTGCACTGCTCTTGGCCACTTGGCTGTACATTCAGTTGGGCTTGAGTTACTGAGTGAAAACTCCTCAACCGATGCATTTCATATTGTACAGTTTTGTGGTTCTAAGCAAAGTCAGTGTCACCATAACAGTAAAGTTGTATTTTACTGTTTATCACCTTACAGAGAGTTTGAAAGTGCCTCACATTCAGAACAGCCGTGTAAACAAATGTAGTCATATTTAAGCTTTTGAGTCTTAACATTATAATAAAGCACCATGGGAAGTGAAGTCTGTGTGCCTACTGTACTACATAAGACCATATTGTACTATAGAAGCTAGAGGAAGAGTGAAGTTAACCTTGACCTTTCCATCAACTGTAACATGACTAGCATCTTAAGAGGAAAAGTAACCATGTGTATTTTGACTACTGGAGGTTTTCTGAAAGCATGCATTTCAATTCTTGGGTAAATAGCAAAGCACTTTGTAAGTCGCTCTGAATAAGAGCGTCTGCTAAATGCCGTAAATGTAAATGTAAATGTAAATTAAGCTTTTATTTTTGTGCTGTCCACTACAGCACACGCCTGCAAATTAAAAGGGCTGAACAAGCAGCTCTTTCTTATTATTTCACAGGCATATCCAATAGCTGAACTGATTTCTTTTAGCAGTGGTTGCCTTAAGTAAACTAAAGTGTTAATTGTAATCAAAAGATGAAAAAGACGGCAAAGCAAAGACAAGCCATGGTTTGTCAAGTTTGTTAACCTTTTTTTTTTTAGTTTTCTTTCTCTAGCCAGCAAACCTACACTAAATGTTTTAGTAAGATCATTTGTTTTAATCAGAAAAGAAACATACTTATTTAAAATAAAAAAATAAATATGTAGACTAAACTTGAAATAGACATGTTTACTCAGAAAAAAAGTCCCAATGTATTTTATACAAACATAAAATATATAGTTTACAGTGTATATGCAGCTATAAAATTAATAGAACTATAGACTGTGTTATATTCATTGATGATATAGACAGAAACACAATATACACTACCATATTACCATATCGCCACGTTCACACACACAAACACACACAAAAAACTTTATTTTACATTGTGTCAAAATGTCATGATGAATAGACCAATAGTAATGCTCCAAAATGACGTGGAATGAAATCTTTTTACATTGACTCCCATTGAAATTGAAGAAGTACAGTAGAACAGTAAACAGCATAATGTAATTAAATATTGAGAATCTGTCTCAAAGTTTTTTAACTTTTAAAAGGAGTGATTTTGGATGTTAATTTATTATAGCTTTATTATTGGTGTTAGTTTAGACTCCATTCAACACTATTGATCATATAGCCACAGTTTAATTTCCTCCTTTTAGTTTCTTGATTTTGAAACCTACAAAATTGCCTGGGATGAATGTAATAGTATCTTTTAGACATTTTTATGTGCCCCAAAATGGTTCCAAAAATGCCATACGTTTGAATATAGCTTTAAATATTGTTTATGTAATTGAATATAACTGTTGTATATGTAGTTTTTAACAGACCATTTAAATATTAATATAGAAATACTAAAAGACTAATAGATGGATAGATCACACTTTTCTTTATTCTAGGCTTATTCTGTCTAAGGACAGTGGCATTCACCTTGTGTAAGACTTCACAAGAGGTGTTCTCTTTAGACTGCTGTTTATTTCATCCATGCTAATGCAAAAGGCTGTTGGAAAATCTGCATTTGATCTCTTGTGAAACATCAGGCCTCCAATATTAATTCATGGTCAAGGGCATTTCTTTTAAAGAGTACTGCTCTGCATTAGATAAAGTGCAAGAGGCCATGAACATCAAAAGGCTCAAAGTTGTCTTCAGTGACAAACATATTGTCTTCATAATGTTCAATAATGTTCATTCTGGGTGCTGAGGTCAGTATGACGATTTCCGTAGATGCTTCTAGAGGCTGTAAGTAAATGGCATTGCTCACACATAGAGACAACATGTTACGTAGTCAAACCTTTTTGCTGTTGTTTTATTTTGTGTCTTCACACCATCTGAAAATATTGTCTGCTGTTTACATTTCATGAAAGGCCATAAAATGGATAATAAACTGTAGATGCTTTTTAGATATTAAACCGCATAGACCCTGTATGTAAGCATACACTTCATCACTCTCATAACTACATTACTGTCATAATTAACGTCACTTTCATAGGCCCCATTTCTGCATTTGGAATTAATGCTGAATAATAAATCTGTCAAGCTCAAGGCTAAAACTATTCATGATCCCTAAACTAAATCCTGAATCCCATCAGATAGAATAGTAAACTATTTCAGCAGCTCTAGATGATATGTAGGGGGCTAATGTTATTTGTTCTAAATCTTGGTGCATTAGCATGCAACAAACAAAGTTTGTTTTCCTTTTTCCTTCTCTGATAAAGACACAGTATTAAAATATCAAAAAGTATTAAAATACAAGTTACTGTATTGAAAATATGGCTGCTACCAATTTTTTTTTTTGAGCAATGTCATAGAAGAGCCATTTTTGGTTCCATAAAAGTTTATAACATTTTGTACTTTGTTGCTTTGTACATAAGAACATTCTTAAAATTACTAAATTGTTTCCTGAAACTCTTCAACTATCGCTGTACTTAAACTGGTTCGTAAATGTATTTTTACTAATTTTTACCCAAACTTTTTAACTTGAAGTACACATGCAGTGCTACCTCTAGTACAATACATTTTCCTAAAACATTATATATATATATATATATATATATATATATATATATATATATATATATTAATTACATCCAATGCCAACAAAAATCTACTAGCTTGAATTATGAAGTATGTTTTTAGCATTTTTACATGTGTTTCATGGTGTAGTGGGTTTAAATCACTTTTTTATTTTTCTTGAAGTTTAAAGTACAGATTATTTGTTGATTTATACATTTAAATGAAAGTGTAGTAGTAGCCAATCAAATTGACAGATTCACTATACATATGTAAAGTGGAGCAAAGCTAATGATAAAATGAAGAAGACTTTTGGGAAACATGCTAAATTGATGTTTTTACAGTTACATCATCCCTAACGTTGTTTAAAGCTTTAAAGTACAAACTCACATTTCTTTTTCAAAAATGGTTCTAAATGGAACCAACAAAGGTTCTTCAGAGGCATTGCTCAAATAATCCTTTGTAGCTCTTTTTTTAAAGGCTACCATATCAGATATACAAGGTCTTTGTTACAACATCTAGAATATCTGTATTAAATTAAACGAGACCAGTTTGGTAAATTCAGAAATTGCATCCATAGAAATTGCTTCAGGACTCATTCATGGTTGTCATTTGATCAGTGGCTGATTATATTTTAATGCCCTCCGCTAGCTGCATGTGTGCAGAATGGAGGCTAATGCCTTTGCTGCGGAGGACCAGAGGAGCGCGGGGGACTGCGCCTGTCCGCCAGCGGATATTAATGAGCGCAATTTGGCCGTGTGCAGCACGGGAGCACGGCGGGTGAAGAAAAGTTGTTTTTATGATGCAGGCTTTTGCTCAGCGCAAGCAAACACCCCCAGGGCTGATGGGCACGGCGCATAATTGCGGCATTAGGAGCGGGTCAGGCTGGCGGCTCATTAGGCCTGCTGTGGAGACAGCCGCGAGGCCTCGGGGAGGGCGCGGGAGCCAGTGTGAGCCGGATGGCAGATGTGGAGGAGCCGCAAAAGAACAGGGCTGCACAACTAATCACATTAAAAACACTTCTCTGTTTCTCTGTGCAGTTTCAATCAAGAACAGCTTCGAAGCTGCAGCATTAGCACCTGCACAACACTGAAGGAAAACCCCATTCCCCAGATCTATGATCACAGACAGTGCGCCATGTGACCTCCAGCATGCTGAGACGTGTGTGCATTCATTTGCTGTCCGTTTCAGGAGTATAATTTACTGACTTCATACTGACTTTGCCTCCTAACCCGGCAGTGAGTGTAGCACATATGTTACACAAGAGGCCGCTCACAGGGCAAGGGGAGGAGGGAACAAGGAGAAGCAGCATATTATCCATTGCCTAGATTAGCTTCAGTGAGCTAATTAGCTAGACAGGTAAAAACATTGAACTGAACTTCTGTGCCTTGCTTAAGTTTGTGGTGTAGAATGAGAACCACAGGCATTATGTGATATATAGCATTTTTATCACAACATTATATTTAGACCAAACAAAAAGGCTGCTACATATGTAACATAATAAGAAAATTATTCATGTCACAGTAATTGCATTATCGTACAATATATGGACACGACCTTGATATTGCCCATCGTATTTACTTAGAAGAGAGGCAGCCATTCTGTTCTGTTGTCTCGTCTGCTCTCTGTCGAGGTGAGGACGAGTCTGTTTGCAGACAGCAATATCTATCATGTACATACATCAATAATGGCACCGCCATACACTCCATACATGCAGAGCCCACCCGCAAAACAGTTCAGCACGCATGTGCACTGCGGATAAACTACATAGTCTTGTAAGTAGGTAACAGTAAGTAACTACATAACTACATAGCCATCATGAGTTTCAGAATACAGCCACTAGCAGCACAAAAGGCAACTGGTCTATCTTAATATGAAGACGGTAATACATTCAGCATGATCACACATCTCAAGCAACATCATTGTGGTGTTTCAGTGAAGAGCAAAGTTTGGTTATTTTTTGCTGATCGAAAAATGATCGGACCTCTGATCCCTTCTAAACCGTCCCTACATCCCTAGTGTCAGGTGCTGAGTGACAGAGCTGTTTTCCCCCCAAAATTCCAACAAGAAGATTTGGAAGAGTAGGTTAATGGACTTGGTTTCAAAGTGATATTCCACAGCTCTGGTGTGGGAACATTTTGTTGGTCTAAAAGAGCCAGTATGTTGACTGTTTAAAAACAGTGGTTTTATTTCAGTTTTATTAATTTATTTTATGTTGTATTTGTTTACGATATTTAAACATTTTCATTTTACAATTCTAATGTCCGAATGTTCTTAATTATTTAAGGTTGTTGCCCTTATATTTACATTATAATGTTATTATAATTGTATCATCACCATGGTCTTAAATGGTCTTAAAGTGACAATAATATTGCTTATCACAATTATTTCTGGAACAATTTATCATAAAAAAGGTTATTGGCCTAAAACACCTCATGAAAACCTTGGGGAGAATGTTCAACTGAAGCTGAAGCAGGAGTGGACATGCCTGAGATTTTTGACCTGGTTGATAGACCTTTAGATAGCAGACAGAGTTTGAAAGAACATTATGGTGACCTTTACTGTGATCTGTCCAGTTGCCCTTATAAGGATGTAATTACATTATAATGTGATTATAATTGTATCATCACCATGGTCTTAAATGGTCTTAAAATCACAATAATATTGCTTATCACAATTATTTCTGGAACAATGTATCATAAAAAAGGTAATTGGCCTAAAACATCTCATGGAAACCTTGGGGAGAATGTTAAACTGAAGCTGAAGCAGGAGTGGACTGACCCAAAACATTCCAGTAAATCCACCAAAATGACTCAAAAGAAGGTAATGGAGAGTTCTGGAATTGCCATGTTAAAGCCCAATTCCTAATCCTATTGAGTGGGAGGATTTGAAATGGGCTGTGCTTTCAACAAACCCCTCAAACATCACACAGCTGAAAGAATTCTGCATGGAGGAGTGGGAAAAATATTCTCCCTGTCGGTGCCAGAGAGTTGTAGACAATTATAGGAATTGTCTAATTGAGGAGATTTTAATTATATGATGTGGTTATATTACCTCAGTCTCTGAGGTAAGACGTGGGATATCATAGGATATCCTAATTGTGTTAACATAACTGTACATAAACATACTTAAATGTTTTTTTTTCTAGCAATAATGTGTTGATGGTTATAGAGAGCTTATGTCTTAAAAAAATTGCCCTTGTTGGACTGTTATGTAACAGCACAGCAGTCTTCTTTCATTCCTTGTCTCCTGGGGGGGTATCTTAATGATCATCATGCCTGAGATTTTTGAGCTGGTTGATAGACCTTTAGATAGCACACAGAGTTTGAAAGAACATTATGGTGACCTTAACTGTGATCTGTCCAGTTGCTCAGAACAGTATCACTAAAGTTGGGCAGTGTAGTCTTTAAAGAATATGGAGTCCAAATCCTAAGTATCTGTACTGTACTGTACAAACATTAAAAGCATGGGGTCACAGTGTGATAGCATAGTTGGAGCTTGTGAAGTCAGACCTGCTTGACATATTAAAAAAAAAAAAAACTAGTGAAACGAACTAATATGCTGCAAGTTTTTCCTCTCCAATTGCAATTTATGTTTATTAGCAAAATGTACAAACTTGCTAGCTGTTTCCAATAAACCAATCAAACAAGACCATTTTAAATTGCTTGAACTGACAGGAAGTTGCATATATATATATATATATATATATATATATATATATATATATATATATATATATATACAGTCATGCCCGAAAGTATTCATACCCCTGTCAAAGTTTGACTTAAATTTACTTTTATTTAACCAGAAATTATATTTTTGCCTGGAAATGACACAGGCATCTCCCAGGAGATAACACGATGATGTACAAGAGGCATCATTGTGGGAAAAAATATTTCTCAGCTTTTATACACATTTGAACAAAAAGTGGCATGTCCAAAATTATTCATACCCTTCTCAATAATTAATAGAAAAGCCTTTATTGGCTATTACAGCAATCAAACGCTTCCTGTAATTGCTGACCAGCTTTTTGCATGTCTCCACTGGTATTTTTGCCCATTCATCTTTAGTGATGAGCTCCAACTCTTTGAGGTTCGAGGGTCTCCTTGCCATCACCCTGATCTTTAGCTCCCTCCACAGATTCTCAATTGGATTCAAGTCAGGACTCTGGCTGGGCCACTGCAAAACATTAATGTTTTTGTCTGCTAACCATTTCTTCACCACTTTGGCTGTGTGTTTTGGGTTGTTGTCGTGCTGAAATGTCCACCGGTTCCCAAGGCCAAGTTTCTCTGCAGACTGCCTGATGTTGTTGTTGAGAATCTTGATGTATTGCTCTTTTTTCATGGTGCCATTTACTGCGATCAAGTTCCCTGGTCCATTGGCTGAAAAACACCCCCAAAACATTAGGTTCCCACCACCATGTTTGACAGTGGGGATGGTGTTCTTAGGGTTGAAGGCTTCTCCTTTTTTACGCCAAATGGTGCACACATCATTGTGGCCAAACAATTCAATTTTTGTTTCATCTGACCATAAAACAGAACACCAGAAGTCTTCTTCTTTGTCCAGATGAGCATTTGCAAAGGTCAAGCGGGCTTTTGTGTGCCTTTTCTGGAGAAGTGGTGTCCTCCTTGGCCTGTGTCCGTGGAACCCAGCAGTGTGCAGTGTCCGTTGAACTGTCTGCCTTGAGATGTCGCCACCAGCAGAGTCCAGATTCACCAGGATGGCCTTGGTGGTGATCCTTGGATTTTTCTTCACCTCTCTCACTATTCTCCTGGCCAGCACAGGTGTCACTTTTGGCTTCCGACCACATCTTCTGAGATTTTCCACAGTGCGGAACTTCTTGTATTTTTTAATAATACTTTGCACTGTAGCCACTGGAACTTGAAAACATTTTGATATGGCTTTATAGCCCTTTCCTGACTTGTGAGCGGCCACAATGCACAGCCGCAGGTCCTTAGTGAGCTCCTTTGTCTTAGCCATGACTGTCCACAAACCAACTGCAGAGAGCTGCTGTTTTTCTCCTGTTGAGTTGATTAAAACAGCTGTTCCCAATGAATCAGGGTAATTAGGATGCTTTAAAACAGCTTGGACTATTTGGAATGGTATAGAACTTTGGATTTTCCCATATACTGTGACAGTTTTCAAAGGGTATGAATAATTTTGGACATGCCACTTTTTGTTCAAATGTGTATAAAAGCTGAGAAATACTTTTTCCCACAATGATGCCTCTTGTACATCATCGTGTTATCTCCTGGGAGATGCCTGTGTTGTTTCAAGGCAAAAATATAACTTCTGGTTAAATAAAAGTAAATTTAAGTCAAACTTTGCCAGGGGTATGAATACTTTCGGGCATGACTGTATATATATATATATATATATATATATATATATATATATATATATATATATATAGTGCATTCTCCAAATTCAAAATTCCACTTTTAACGACTGCAGTCTATGAATTAATCAAACCCTTTCATGACAAGCGTCTTTAGTACTTAGTAGAGAACCCTTCTGCTGTTATGAGCTGCTGCAACGTGATGCATAGCCAGACACCAGCTTTTGGCAGCATTCCTGAGGAATCTCAGCCCATTCATCATGGACAGTAGCCTGTGCGTTCTGTACCTGAAGAGTTTAACAGTGTTCCAGTCAGGCGACTCCACAATATTCTAGGACTTCTTCTAAAACCTTGGTGGACTTTGAGGTGTGCTTGGGATAATTGCCCTTTTGGAAGGTCCATTGGTGCCCCAGCTTTAACGTCCTCACAGAAGGCCTGACATTTTCTCTCAGGATTTCCTAAAACTTGCTGGAATCCATATTGCCCCAGCAAATCAGCCCCAGATCATCACTGAGCCACAGCCATGCTTCACTATGGGGCTGGCGAGTCTTTTCAGTATGTGCTTCATTCTTCTTCCTCCAGACATACAGCTGACATACTACTTTTTTCATCAATCCTCTGAACAGAATCCCAAATCGTCTATGAGTTATTTATATGGTTTTGAGTAGATTGGAGCTGACTTCTCTTGTGCTTTTGGGTAGAGCTAGGCGATATGATCTCAAATCAATATCACGATTTTTTAAACATTTATCTCTATTACAATTCATTTTAGGTTATAGAAGCTGCTCGAGTTGCTCAGTTGGCTCGGTGACTCCTTCATGTTGCGTCCACGTCACATATTTGATTGGGCTGGAGACACATGACAACATGCAGAATAATGTTTTTTAAGAGGACAATATGTAAAAACACTGAGGAATAAAAAAACAACTGTTAACACACACACACACACAAAATAATGTGCAAGATAACATTAATTAGAGGTTATGAATGTCAGTTTCGATGAAATTTCAGATGATTTGCCCAGCCCTACTTTGAGTCAGTGGCATGGAGACCTTTAGGGTTTAGTATGTGCCTTACTGTGCAAACTAAAACCTCAGTGCCTGCTGCCACCAAATCTTGCTGCAGGTATTTTGCAGTCACTAAAGGGGTTTTGCCCACCTGCCTCCTCAGGAATCTGGTGGCAGCTGGTGATAGTTTTCTCTTTCCGCCACTTCCAGGTAGTGTAGCCAGTGTTGCTTTAACTTTGAACTTGTGAACTACGCTTCCAGATTTATCTCTAAGAACATTTGGTGCCTTTGCTCTGTCTGCATACTTTTCCTTGTTTGTGAAGGCACTGATCTAGATACATAGATAGACAGATATATAGATAGCTAACGCTGCATGGTGCCATCTACCAGTCCTATCAGTCTACAAGTCCACTATCAGCTCAAGAGTGATTTGCTCTGTCCAGTCGCATAAGCCTGATGTTGAGGAAGATCTTCATGCAAGTGCTTGTTGGAAAGAGAGAGTGATCTGCTGTATTAACAGAGGCAGTATTTCCTCTGCCGGATACAGCTGTATCTGTTCTGAGGTAATTAGGAGGAGTGGGGAATAGCACCCTTTCAGTCAGCTGTAGGGGTAATGCAGCTAATGAATCTATATAAGCACTGGGGGCACTGCTTTTTTTGACAACTCTGAGCATTCACCAAGAAGCCGAGGAGCACACAGTGTTGTGCAATATTAATTGGAGCAGCTGAGATATTTTCTCGAATGACCATTTTCGGGATAATAGGAATACATTTGAAAAGCAATAGCATTTAGATGAGGGCATTTGGCATGATGCCCTTTTGCTATTGTCTGCTTTGGTTTTCGGCATTGCCCTGAAATGTCACGGACTGCATTGTTTTAATTCATTCATTTCATTTCATGCCAAAGCATTCTAAAGGTCCAAACAAACACTAGGGATACCCTGATCCAATCCCAGATATTTAACTCCTAAAGGCAGAAACTTAATACACACTAAAGTGTATTACTCTGGTGTTAAACTGGTGGGGCTATTCTTTGGTAATAGAAGTTTGCAATAACACCTGCTGGTGGGCCATAGACTGTTTAGGGGTTAAAATTCAGCATCAGCATATCTGATATTTGTTTTCCAAGATGTAGATGACTATGACACTCTGAACTAATAAACTGTTGTTGTGTTAATTTGGCCTAATGTTTTTAATCACCTATATGACCCACATGCTGTGATCCAGTTGGATTGAGCTATTTCATATTTTTGCTAATCAGTTCCTTTAAAGCACTGCATTATCAGTTCATTTTCCATGTGTATAGATTGCATTCCCACTCATAAATCATACATATATTATGTGAAACAGGCATTCTTTTTTGCTTGGATCACCCTGATAGGTCTAATACCAGTTTTAAATCAGTAGCTGCACACCATTACCAATATGTTGTATCATAATAATCATTTAAATATCGTGCTATAATATTTTATCATATATCCTACCCCTAATAACTACACAGCCTATTTACCTATGTGTTAATGGAAGGCTGCTAACTACAGCCTAAACACTGCTACTGTGGATTGTTTTCAGTTTGCCTTCACGAAATATACTCTGCCTCACTGATGCCGATGCTTTACTGCCACTTTACTTTGTAACTGCCTGGTTCTGCTCTAATCTCAATGCAGGTCAATTCCAACGTTACACCAGACGTGTTATATAAGTGTAATAAGTGTAATAAGTGATTCATTAGGAAGAAAGTAAAAGCATTCTCTTAACACAGCGTTCTTCCTTAGTATTAGCTCTTAGTGTGTTAAGAGCCGCAGCAGTTTCTAATGAGCAATCAGAGGAAAGCGATAATGAGCAATGTAGATCCCAACTTCAGATGAAGTGGAACTTTTTTAATGCATTATTGAGATTGGATTAATTGAGGTCATGCTCTTATGTGCTTGCTTATTAACTACATAAAGTATAAATTATAGGGAGTTTGAAAGCCTTGACCAGCCATTGTGTGTTTGTGTTTGTATGTGTAAGTCTGACACGTTTAGCAGATTTCCACATTTGACACTGTATTTTGAGTAAAAGCAATTAATACCTTGTTTTATGTGTCTTACAGATTTAAGATGAATTAATGTTTGAACTTTTATTTATTAAAATGCATGCAACACGCTATTCAGCTATTCTGCTATTCAGTATTACTCATCAACTGGCAGCATAATACAATTAGATCTTCTTATTATAGTTCAGAATGAAAGGTAATTGAGGTAAAAATGAAAGAGAGAGAGAGAGAGAGAGAGAGAGATGAATGTGTGTGAGTAAGCAATTAGCTCAGCCATTAAATCAAACAAGATAATCCAGCCTGTAAAGTGAAAAGCTGTACTGCAGGGCTTACAGTTCTAATGCAAAAAAATATGTATTTGCAGGAGATCTATAGATTCATATACATTTAAACATGCTTTCAGTTGTAAAGCCTCAAAACTAAACTGGCTTATTAAGCCATAATTAACTCATTTCATTTTATGGCAAAGCATCCAAAAGGTCCAAACAAACTAGGTATGCCCTGATCCAGTTCCAAATCTTTAACTCCTAAATGCAGAAAGGCTTATTACACACTAAGGTGTATTACTTAGTGACCACAGTTTGACCTTCAAACCTTGTAATGACACAACAACAATGGGCTCCTCTAAGCTGCTGACTGAGAATCTGAAAATGAAGATAACCAATGGCTTTAAGGCTATAAATAGATATCACAGTATTTCCAGCTCTCAGTATTCTACTGCCTCAATGTCTGTAACAAATGATAGTTAAGGGGAACTGTGGAAGTCGAGACGCGTTTAAAAACTGATCGCTAAGAGGACCAAAAACTCCTCAGATAAGGGCTGCTCATATACTGGCCACAAAGGCAAAGCAATGCCACATATGATGGCAGTGACCTGCAGAAAGGTTTTGTCAACACAGGAATGATGAAGTGCTGTTCTACTATGCGGCATTGCTCATATATATATATATATATATATATATATATATATATATATCTCAGTCCTCAGTTGTGGACTGAGGAAGTTAAATTGAAACATTTTGACCACAACCATCAAAGGATTGTTTGGAGGAAAAGGGAGCAACAATTGATAGAAAGGACATCATGTCAACTGTTAAGCATGGGTCTGGTTCTGTTATTCCTTTGGGTTGTGTCGTAGCCAATGCCCAGGAAACGTTCTACAGGTAGATGAAGAATGGATTTCCCCAAATATCAACAAAATCTGAAAACAAGTGTGGCAGAGCCAGTCAGGAAAGTGAAGCTAAAATGAGTCTGGGTGATCCAATACAGACCTGAAAATCCAGAATAAACTATTGGAAATGGAGTAGTCCTCACAGTCCCCTGACTTGCATGTCTTTGAAAATCCCTGGGGACATATGAAACATATGCTGCAAGATGGCCCAAGTATATGCCAGAACTAGAAGCAAGAACAACGGAATGGACCTATGGCCCTGCCACTTTGCCATCAGCGGCCAGAGTCTGAGAGAGCACAATTAGCCGTGCTCTCTCCAGGCGGGTAGATGGTGCAATGTTGATCGGCACAGGCATGTGTTAGATAGCGAGGCCGAGCTGGGGACCTGCTGCTTTTGCCCGAGTGTGTTGACTGCCTGGCCATGCCGCATTGGCAGCAGATATAAAGGAGGTGGTGGTTGACTTTGCTTATATCAGAGGAGACATGTGTTAAGCCCTTACCCTCCTAGTGTCGGGAGCACTGCCAGGGCTAAGGGGAGCTACAAATGGGCAGGTTAATAGGCAGCACCAAAGTGGGAGATAAAAATTAAAAGAAATGGTTGCTTCAAATGTTATAAATCAACAAAGCATGTTGTTGAATGTTGACCAGAATATGACTGTATGACTTTTATTACAGAAAGCACAGTACCCTGATTCCATGCAAAGTCTTTGTTGTGATATTTAGATGATTAATTATTTGCCATTATCTCCCGTTTGTAGAAATGTGCAGAATCAGTTGAAAAGTGTTGACTGTTTACTGTTTAAGTTTTGATTTAGTAGCATAACTTGATATGCTTCCCTGAAATGAAATGCCCTGAGTGTAATAAACAATCTGACTAGAATTTAAACAATGTTGTCCTCTCTGTAACACAGAGATGCTTTTAGCTGTACTGTCAGTGTGGTCTAGCATGCAACTTGACACCATCTAAATTTTTTAAGTTCTGCTGTTCCGCTGTAAGCCCAGTGTAATTTACCACAAGCTGCAAGCTTTTACAGTCATGAAACATGCAGCGAAACAGAGAGCTTTTATTGTAGCAGTGATCATTAAGTGTGGGGATGTAGTGGAGCCTGGTAAAACCCATAAGACACAGTGTTATAGTCACGTGCTGTTAAAAAGCTTGTTATTGCAGGCCCTGCTCGGGGTCCGGCCGAGTTTAAATCAAAGCTGTGGCTTGCAGAGCGGTGCGGGAGAGCCGGACGGAGGGGGTGGGGGGTGGTGGGGATGAGAGAGAGGAGGCTGTGGTCATGCGTCTCTCCTCGGGGAGATGGCTATCGATTAGCCATTTGTTTCCTGCTGCTGCCTGCTGTCAGTCGCCGCCACTCTCTCAGAAAGGCGGGTAATGGCAAAGCAATGGAGAGGATGAACACAGCCTGCCCTCTCTGATACTGCCTTCATCTGCCTCGTTCTCCTCTCACTCCACCACTCACTTTACTCACTCACTCACTCCACTCACTGCCACTGCCCTTACGTGCCTTATTCTCCTCTCACTCTGACTTTACTCACTCACTTCACTCTCTTATGCTGCCTTTATCTGCATTGTTGTACCCAGTCCTTTTACCCCAGTACTCATTCACTCTCTCATTGTATCCACTCAGTGACTCACTGACTCATTTACCCACTTAGTGACTCAATGACTCATTTTACCCACTCATCGTAACTTATTGGCTTTTTCACTGACTCGTTGTACCTGCTCATTGTCTCACTGACTTATTCACTGACTCATTGTACATACTCAGTGACTTAGTGACTTATTCACTGACTCATTTTACATACTCTGTAACTCTCTGACTTATTCACTGACTCATTTTACATACTCTGTAACTCTCTGACTTATTCACTGACTCATTGTACCCACTCATTGACTCACTGAACTATTCTCTGATTCATTGTACCACCTCTGTTATTCACTGACTTATTCACCAACTCATTTTACCCACTCAGTGACTCACTGACCTATTCACTGACTCATTTTACCCACTCATTTATTTACTGACCTATTCACTGACTCATTTTACCCACTCATTTATTTACTGACCTATTCACTGACTCATTTTACAAACTCAGTAACTCACTGACTTATTTGTCGACTCGTTGTACCTGCTCAGTGACTCACTGACTTATTCACTGACTCATTTTACCCACTCATTGATTCATCGACTTATTCACTGATGCGTTGTACCCACTCAGTGACTCAGTGAACTATTCTCTGATTCATTGTACCCACTCAGTGACTCATCGACTTATTCACTGACTCATTGTCCCACTCAGTGACTCACTGACTCGTTTTGCATACTCTGTGACTCACTGACTTATTCACTGACTCATTTTACCCACTCAGTGCCTTACTTACTCATTCAGTCACTTATGTTCTCTAACCCCCTCTCGCTCACGTTATTCTCTCACTCACTCACTCACTCACTCTGTTACTAACTCACTTAATCACTCACTGTCTCATTGGGTCACTGATTTACTCTCACTTACTCACTTACCTACTTTATTCACTCAAACTTTCTTTAAGTCACTTATTTAATCTGTTACAGCCAAGAACACCTTTTGAATAAGTTGCGTTACATAACAGCCAATCAGAACAGAGGCGATTTACATATATCAGTCCTAGAGGCACAGTAACAAATATAGAAAAATAACTTAAATATAAATAATTGATGTTACATAAACCTCAAAAACATTATAACTAAGCCTCACAAGACAAACAGTACAGTTTAGGAACAGTGAATATAGGACATGGGCCCTTTAAGGAATGAATACCTCTGGAATCGCCATGAGTTTTTACTATAAATCCTATTATACAGAGGACAGAAAGCATCTTTTATGGAAACAACTTCCATTCCCTCCCTCTTAAACTGGCCTCTGTAAAATCTAGGACAACCATTTCTGATTCTGGAGGTTTAGAAAACACATTCCCAGCAGTGGCGTGTTAATATGGATGTGCTGGGCTGCAGTAGGGTTTACGCGAGGTTATTGCGGGCCGTCCTCTGTGACTGCAGATAAAGGTTTTCTTTGCTCTGCCTCCTCCACTGTGACTGACTGACTGTGTATCAGGGCAGAGTTAGCGCTCCACTTTGATCTGAGCCCTTTTTTAGGACGCTCTCGGGAGATCTCTCTTTTGTCACTCCTGTTAGCATTGCTGTCAATTCCTGCTTAGCCACTCTGGCGGGAGATATTCGGAAGGTAGTTGTTGTTTCTTTTCTGCGACGTCAGCACGGGCAAGATGCTGCCAGTTCAGCTGAATGTTTCAGCTGCTGCACAGACACTCGCACAGACACTTTAAGCCTGGAGAGATCAGCCTGGCTTTCTTTTGGAGACGTGGATGTTAGGAGCATGTTTAGAGCTCCAGTCAGGAATTGGCAGACGATGCCATGGACACCCTGCGGGATTAGCTCGGAGGTACAATCAAAGCAGTGTTTACTATTCTGCTAATTCAAAAGTATCTGCTTGCTCATCACATATGCTCGGAATCAGCCGAGATCTGAATCATGCTGTATTCGCTCCCAGTACACAAACATCAGTCAACTGTTTTTTTTTTTATTATTATTATTATTTAGCCAATCTGTCCTAGGATTTTGTAATGTAAATAAGCTAAGCCAGAAATATGCACGCTGCTTCTCAATGCTGGACATTTTTTGTGCATGCATGGGTTAGTCCTACCCCCCCAGCCTATGTTTCATTTCATATCAGTGCGCTCATTTAACTCGGAATGCTTCAGGAAAGGAAGAGGAAATGAACAGTGTTATTGTCTTTGTTACCTGCTGCCTTTTTTTCTTTTTTCTTTTTTTAATGCTGGCTAATAAAAATCTGACATAAGAAAGAGCATGTCCACCAGGCTGTAAAGACTTCGGAATTGGTCATAAAAATTCATGACCCATCCATCCCTAGTGGCCACCTGCATTCGGAACAAACATGTCACACCTTCATTGTCTCATGAGAGTTCGAGTGGTGCTAGTGGTATTGGATGGATTACAGAAGCTAAAGCAGTTTCCCTCATCAAATTGAGTTTCTTATGAAACGACTGTTGGAGTGGATCTCCAATATCTGCAGTATCTCATTTTTTCCCCTTTCTGGAAATGATGGGATCCTCATGCCGCATGCATTAGCTCCCTGCCAAGGCATAATTCCTCTACAGAACCCACTACTGAACCGTACAGATGCTTTAATGCTGGAGAGATCAGCACAGCTTTCCCCCAGAGATGCAGATGTGAAGACTCTTCAGAGCTCCAGAAAGGAATTGGCAGACAGTGCCACAGTCACCCTGGGATTAGCTATGAGATTACCAGTGGAGAGAGTGTTACTGTTAGTGTACATGCTGTTGTTACTTGTAAGACCTGTGTTGTTGCAATACTAAAAAAAAATGATAGGTACTGATGGTCAATGAAGACAAACATGGCGTAAGTGGATATGAATGATAATTCATTTGTACATCTTTGGAACAAATGATGAAATTCTAGGGATGGGGGCTTTCAATCCAAACGGCCAGTAGAAGAACATGCCTTCTGTAATAGGAAAATTCAGAAAACCTGTGACTTCTCAACCTTTCACAGTTTCTTAGATGTTGGGTATGTGTGAACTAGCACAAAAATGCAGGTTTGTTTGCTTGATCTTTATAAACACCACCACCAGAAGTTCGCTAACACCACTGTTTATACACTGATGCATGTCCTGTGTACTGTGACTTGAATCAGACAATATATAGACATATAGGTATTCAGCAGTCAGCTTATAGCATATGTGAACACAGCGTTTACTGAGGTAGAAGGGCTCATTACTGCTGTTAATAAAGCACTTAGCAGCCAACATTGCAGGTAGACTGGAGGTGTTGTCAGTTTAGGGTATGTGTAAGTGTGAGTGTGTGGGTGGAGAGGAGGGACAATTCAGTTTCTGTGTGTTGAGGAGCCTGATGACCTGGGAGAAGAAGCTGTTGCAGAGTCTGTTAATGATGGCCCGGGTGCTCCGGTACCTTCTGCTAGATGGCATCGCACACAAAAGTGTGTGTGAGGGATGAGTGGGATTGTCCACAATGCTGATGGCTCTACAGATGCAGTGTGTGATGTAAATGTCCAAGATATAAGGGAGAAAGACCCCAATTATCTTCTTATTAGTGGTCTATTAGTGCTCTAACAGTTTAGGTGATGGTTCAGCTGGATTTTTCTTCTAAATATTTTTTTCAACATTTTTTTCAATGAACAGAGTTTGAACAGTAAAATTACTAGTAAAAAACTAGTAGATTTACATATCTGATGCCAGTGGTTTGCATTCCTTCTCATTTCCAGCAGCTGATTCAACTCAAAAGCTGAATAGCGAGACCTTTTTGACCTGCACACAGGTGGAAAGCCCAGTTTGAGAACTGTGGTATAATGCATTCCGAATTGTAACCATGGAAAAACATAGGAAGCATTTGTGTGCATGCTTTTTGTGAGACAGACAAATAAATAATAAAAATAAAAATAAAAATAAATAAATAAATAAATAAATGAAAAACAGTGCCATATCACATGCACCATGCGAAATCGTTGATTTCGATTTCTGTTCAGAAATTCTGTTATAGCACTACTGCTCAGCCATTCTCACTATCCGCTGTAGGGTCTTTTGCTCAGAACTGTTTAAATTTCCAAACCCGGCAGAGATCCAGCTGCTCTGTATGCTCTTCACAGTCCCTCTGTAGAAGAATGGTGAGGACGGGAGGGGGGGAGATGAGATTTCCACAGTCTCCACAGGGTGTAGAGACACTGCTGGGCTTTCTTGGCTATGGAACTGGTGTTGAGGGACCTGGTGATGTTCTCGTCAATGTTGGCACCAATGAACTAGATGCTTAAATAAATTAAAATGCACTATTGCACACAAAGACATTTATATAAAAAATGAACAGAACCATACTGAATGTAAATGTAATTCATTGTGAGGAATGAAATATGTAATACGTTATTCTTAGTAATGGCTAGTCAGCATAACTAGGTATCGTTATCCAGCAGATATCAGCCGCATTGTAGATAGAAAAGAAAAGCAAAATGGATGCATCCAATCTAATCCTGGCCTGAAATTACACACATTCACACTGCATTAGCTGTGGATTTCGTATCAGAAAAGAAAAGGTGGCAATGTGCCATCTCCAGTAACTACATCTGAATAGTGTAGCAGAATGAAAGCAATGCCTCTTTACCTCTAAGGCTTAAATCAGCCCTTTACAGGACTGTTTACTCTGTACTCAGACTGCTTGATTTCCTCTGTTTAATAGAGTGCAGGTCCTCTAGTGAAAAACAAGATTGTAGGAGCACGCAGGTCAGGTGTGGAGTGTAGAATAGGCTTGCAGTGCAGTGCAGCTGGAGTCTAGGAAAGAAAGAGCTGAAACATTTACAATAAGCTAGCTGAAGGGGGTCATCTGAATTTAATATCCAGTCTCTGGTAGTGGAGCCTTGTTTTTTTTTTTTTTGTTTTTTTTTTTGAACTGCCATCATCTGTACTTCTGCTTCAGGTGCTGTTTCCTTCCTCTTAATTGCTTTCAAAAAGAATATTTGATCCTTTCAGCATCCGGCTTTCTCTTTGATTGGCAGGGGAGTGAGAGCAACATGCAAATGCCATATCTGTTCCCCTCTTTCTGTCAGTTTTGAAATGAGGGTTTTGATGGGCACTTTTCAGTATTCTGATGAATTTTGCCTTTGAGTGACGGCTGCGCTCTTTGTGTTTATGCTGCGAACTGTGATTGAGTCCCTTTAACTGCCAGTTTCGACTGCCAGTCTTTTTATACTAATCTTTAGGCTGATAGAGCCTTCAGGAGTAGGTTTTAGCTATCATACTACCCACATTGAGTGTAATTTGCTTCATTTAGGAGAGTGTCTGTATTCAAGTTTTAACCATTTCACAGGCTTTGACAGTTCAGACCCATGAACAGACTTGTACAGCTGGTTAATGTACGCCTGGAGTTAAACAGCTAAATAAATGTGTGCATTAAAACTGTATATTTAGACAGACTTTCCAAAGAAATGCAGCATAATGTAGATATAAACAAAAATGCATTCATTTAATTAAGTACCTCTGGCAGTATATTCACTTCAGACTACAAGTACAAGTGACCTTCTGTCCTCCACTGTTTACTAATCCCTACTATAAAACATCCGACTCATACAGTCTTCCAATTACTGTGCTTTTTATCACATTTGACTCTGGCAGGGTGAACCTGTGAGGTTCAAAACTTTGTGAAGTACTTCCAAACTGACTAGAAATGTGTTGTTCACTTTTGAATGGATTGGTTGGCTTCAAATTATCCTTGTGTGAGGGAACTATAGCTATTAATTGACTGGGTTCAGTATTGTTGCCTAAATGAATGAATAACGAATCACCTGTCCTGAGAAATGTTCTAGCTCAAACGAAACCAGGGTTAGAAACATGTCTATCCTCCCATAATTCCCTGTCTCATGACATCACACTCGCACCACCTTCCACATCCCATCAGAAACTGTGGCCAATTCTCAAAATCTGCATTCTTGTCTGCACTTGTGGTCTTGGGGACTTGTGACACATCGTCAGTTGCAGCCCAAGTGCTGCACCATTCAAAAGTTCACATCTAGCCAAGTACAGTTCGAATACCTGGATGTGTTCTTGTTCTGCCTGTGTCGTTAAGGATACAGGACGTGACTTGTGTGAACTTGGCACAGCCAAATATCCACCAAACAGCCAAATATTGCAAGCGCCATCCAAAATTTGACATACTTTCCCCCTGTTTCCCCGTTCTCACTTTCTCAGATTGTCCTGTTCTCAGTCACCACACCACTGTAGAAATACCTGTTTAGTTTGTCTACCACTTTGTCAAGTATTGCCAACTTTTTAATCCCCTCTGTTTGTTGCCTTACTGTGTACTGATCTTCACGTATCTTATCGTTCTTTGATTTTTGTTTTTTGTCCCATTGGTTTTATTAGCTTGGCTGGACTGTGTTTTTTGGCTATGTTTGGGCTTCTGACACTGCCTAGCCCATTTTTCTGTACTGTTCGCTCTATTACCTGCGCTATGGCTTACTGTCTGCTTTGACAGCCTTTCGTTAAACCCTTATATTAAAGTATTCTTGTTGTTTTTACATCTGCGAAAGTCCCCAAGGTCCTTTGCCTATTTTTTATTATACCTATAAAACCAGAAAACAATATGAAGGAAAGTCAGGTTTTTGTAGCATAGTCAACCAGACTGGTGGAACACACTCCCCCACCTGAACCTGCTGGTTTGTTATTGGTGTTGATAGAGACCATCAGTACCTATTGAAGATCTCTACCTGTGCTTAAAGCTGGCCATGCTGTGAAGAATGAGCTGTAAACATGGTTGACCTTTCTCAAAATCACACTCCAGCCACACAAGTTCTTTCTTCCACTCGACTCCACTTTCTAATTTGATTGTTTTTTTTAATCATCATCTAGAATCATCTGATTATTTTCATCCTAAGCAATTTCAAGGTCTCTGAAGAAATGCTTGTTGTTGGGGAAATAATTATCACTTGCTGTCACATTAGTTATTGCAGTGGGAGCTATCCTTACAGTTAATCCATCTAAGCATTGACTGTATCATCAGGATATTTAACAGTTGACTCCCTGGTGATGCTGTTCATGGAAGAATAGGCTAAAATGGGCAAGACCTCACTCAAGAAATTGAGGTGGTCTTTACCTTTCAGGATTGATGGTGTTATTAAGGCAAGGAGTAATGTACATAATCATGGATTATAGCCCGAATTAGCATATTCTTGCTGTCATGCAAAAACGATGTAGTGTTACAGGAGATTGACAACACCTTCTAATCTTTCAATAGAAGTCAATGTCAAAAGATTTTATTTCAAATCATTTTCGTATTAATCGTTGGTCAATTCATTGTCATATTTTGACAGAATGTCAAAAAAAGACAGATTCTAATTATGTCCAAATTTGAAATAACAAGATTTTCCAAAATTAGAGCTAGAAGGTTTTTGTGTCACATGTTTGATATATACTCTATGCTAGTTTGTATGTTTGTAAGTTCTATAGAAGGCCTGTCCAGCTTTATCTTCTATGAGTGCAAAGTCCTGGAGCAGGACAGACTCCAACAACATGTGGAGTCAGGTGTGGATCTACTTGATTGGAATAAAAAGATGCAGCCACTCCGGCCCTTTGTGAATAAGACCAGGCTATATATTATGATTTTCAGTAATATATAGCACAATGCTTCAATACTAGGTCAAATGCAGTTAGAGTGGACAAAACATTGTGAAATAAATATGTTTTTGTTGAGTTTATTTATCTTTACAAGACTAAAATAGTGAGTTGTCACTGTGTTCTATGCCTTAAACCACATGTCAGCAGTGTGAATTATGCTGCTCTATATGTTCTTGAATATACTGCATTTTCTGGACTTTCTTGTGGTAAGACTGACATTTTCTTATATGCTGACATCTTCATACAAAAAAGTCGTTTTATGGATTATATCCTCATTTTCAAGTCTTTCGTCAGTACAAATGTCACTTTCTCAGTCATACGGCTGAGCTGCATTAGACACATGTGTAGCACCAGATAAGTGATTATCATCATACTTATCCACTGATGGCCTTCAAATGCCATATATAAATAGAAGTGAGCTCTCTTCATTTGATGTCTTCACAATGGACGGTTGTCTTACATCTTGTCCATTAAGTCATATAAAAATAACTTGTATGTTACACTATATGGACCAAAGTATTGGGACACCTGCATATTAAGGTATTTTAAAAATAGTTTATCCTGCTTTTTTTGGAGTAACTTTCTCTACTGTGAGGCTTTCTTCTAGATTTTTTTCTCAAGGATTTGATTGCATTCAGTGACAAGGGCACTAGTGACGTCAGCATTTTGGATGATCACCAACTCCCCAACTCATCCCAAGTATTGGATTGAGCACCACCATCATTCCAGAGCACATAGCTCCATGCTGGGGGGCTTTATACCCCTTTAGCCCACATCTGGCATTGGGCATGGTGCCAAGAGGTTCATGTTTATGTGTTCAAGATATGAGAGTCTTATTCTATTCTATTGTTCCCTACAAGTACTTGACAAAAGGTGTGTGCATTTGCATATCTGTGACAGCAATAGTTGAAACTAGATAATCAAATAAATGCATTTGGGGGGGGGTGGACATTTAGTGTGTGATGCTGCTGGTCAGCCACTGCTTCATTATAGTGAGGATGTTTACAGTATTTACAGTCATTTATTATTATTTAAAAGAGCATTAGTCGAGTTTCAAGAAACATGACCTTCAGCAGTTTGGAGGTGGTGAACACAACAACACTGGAACTATTTTTATTTATTCCTGGACATGAACACAAAGCCTATCTCTAAAATCTCTTTCTCAGGGAGACTTATTGTCTAGTCAAGCTACACACATACTCTACAGGTTCTTATTGGTGATGTTTAGCCAGAATAGACTTTAAAATCCTGTGTCTGAGGTGTGTGAGAATTTCAGAACTGTTCCTGATATGTAGTGCTGTCCATTAGAAAATGTAGCTTTTTGAAATTTTAAAATGATAAATGTATAAACAGTTAGTATTTGGATTGTAAATTGATTTGCTGTGAGAATAGTTGAGTGTATTAATTCTCCAGTAATTCTTTGTAATAATCTCCCATGGGTTTATCATTCACGATCTGTGTTAGTTGGTTAGCATTTTAGCCGAGGATGTATTACATATATTTCTTTGAAGGAGGTTTACACAAAGCTTTATTTTTACTCAGCTTTCTAAGTGATAATGATTTATCTACTGTATTAGTTATGGAGGTGGAGTAATGGGGTGTTAAAGACATAATGGGGATGGAATGATGGTGGTTGGTGTGGCGCAACAGATAACAGCACTACCTGCCAGTGAGCTACCGCACCATGTGGAAGACTGGGGTTCGATTCCCAGTCTGGGAGACTATGCTGCGCTACACCAATAAGAGTCCTTGGGTGAGACTCCTAACACTGCACTGGCCCATCTCTGTAATAGGAGTAACCTTGCTCTGGATAAGAGCGTCAGCTAAATGCCATAAATGTAATGTAAATGTAAATGTAATGGGATGTTAAGTAGATAGGGTGGAGTGATGGTGGAGTAATGGGCAGTTGAGGAGATGGCTGTGGAGTAATGGGGTAATGAGGTTGAGTAATGGGGTGATGAGGAGATGGGGTGGAGTAATGGGGTGATGATGGGATGGAGTAATGGGGTGTTGAGGAGATGAGGGAGTAATGGGGTGGATGGGGAGGAGATAGGGTGGAGTAATGGGGCGTTGAGGAGATGGGAGAGTAATAGGACATTGAGAATATGGGACATTAAGAATATGGGGGGTAATGGGGTGTTGAGGAGATGGAGTGGAGTTATGGGTGGATAGGGAGGAGATGGGGTGGAGTAATGGGGTGATGAGGAGATGGGAGAGTAATGGGGTGTGGAGGAGATGGGGGAGTAATGGGTGTTGAGTAGATGGGATGGAGCAATGGGGTGTTATGGAGATGGGGGAGTAATGGGGCTTTGAGGAGATGGGGTGGAATAATGGGCTGTTGCAGAGATGAGGGGGTAATGGGGTGGATAGGGTGGAGTAATGGGGCGTTGAGGAGATGGGAGAGTAATGGGACATTGAGAATATGGGTGTTATGGAGATGGGATGGAGTAATGGAGGGGGGAGTAAGAAGCCTTGAAGAGATGAGTTGGAATAATGGGCTGTTGAGGAGATGAGGGTAGTAATGGGGAAGATAGGGAGGAGATGGGGTGGAGTAATGGGGTGTTTAGAAGATAGGGTGTTTAGAAGATAGGGTGGAGTAATGGGGCATTGAAGAGATGGGATGGAGTAATGGGGCATTGAGAAGATGGAGGATAATGGGGTGATGAGGAGATGGTGGAGTAATGGGGTGATGAGAATATGGGGTGGAATAATGGGCTGTTGAGGAGATAGGTGGAGTAATGAGGAGATGGTGGAGTAATGGGGTGATGAGAAGATGGGGTGGAATAATGGGCTGTTGAGGAGATAGGTGGAGTAATGAGGTGATGAGGAGATGGAGTGGAGTAATGGGGCATTGAGGAGATGGGGAAGTAATGGGCAGTTGAAGAGATGGCTGTGGAGTAATGGGGTGTTGAGGAGATGGCTGTAGAGTAATTGGGTGATGAGGAGATGGGAGATTAATGGGACATTGAGAATATGGGTGTAATGGGGTGTTATGGAGATGGGGGAGTAAGAGGCCTTGAGGAGATGGGGTGGAATAATGGGCTGTTGAGATGAGGGGAGTAATGGGTTGGATAGGGAGGAGATGGGGTGGAGTAATGGGGTGTTGAGAAGATAGAGTGGAGTAATGGGGCGTTGAAGAGATAGGATGGAGTAATGGGGCATTGAGAAGATGGAGGGTAATTGGGTGATGAGGAGATGGGGTGGAGTAACGGGGCATTGAGAAGATGGAGGGTAATGGGGTGATGAGGAGATGGAGTGGAGTAACGGGGTGTTGAGAAGAAGATGGGGTGGAGTGATGGGGCATTGAGGAGATGGGGAAGTAATGGGCAGTTGAGAAGATGGGGAAGTAATGGGCAGTTGAAGAGATGACTGTGGAGTAATGAGGTGTTGAGGAGAAGGCTGTGGAGTAATGGGGTGATGAGGAGATGGTTGGAGTAATGGGCAGTTGAGGAGATGGCTGTGGAGTAATGGGGAGATGGGGTGGAGTAATGGGGTGATGAGGTCGAGTAATGGGGTGATGAGGAGATGGGATGGAGTAATGGGGAGTTATGGAGATGGGGGAGTAATGGGGCTTTGAGGAGATGGGGTGGAATAATGGGCTGTTGAGGAGATGAGGGGGGTAATGGGGTGGATGGGGAGGAGATAGGGTGGAGTAATGGGGCATTGAAGAGATGGGAGAGTAATGGGACATTGAGAATATGGGGGGTAATGGGGTGTTATGGAGATGGGATGGAGTAATGGGGTGATGAGGAGATGGGGTGGATGGGGTGGATTTCCATGATGACATTTCCATTCAGTTTACTTTCCGAAGTTCACCATGTTTTAGTGAGCTGTGCTTTTCTGATTGGTTCAGGTGGGTTTACTCCAGCATGTCTCTGTTTAAAGAATGATATGTTTCTTTGAAACACACACACACACACAGCCATAAAGAGAAGAGCTGAGGGGAGAATTCTAAACCGAGACTGAAAAAGAAAAAAAAAACTGCATTGCTTTTTTTCTGCTTACTTCAGATATCAATCTCCAAAGTGCCCATTTGTCAAGCTGACGTTCAGAGCTTTCAAGAACATCTGTGCCCCCTCGAGCCCTCTGGACGAACATGAGGAAAAAGTGTGTTGTGCGTGTGTGTATATGTGTGTGTTCTTACTTTTTTGGTCGAAAATGCTCTGACCTTGTAGAGAAACCAAAAAACAGGGTCAACCTACAATGTCAGGATCAACAGACTGGTAAATGCTCCTGGGTTTGTAAAGTGCTTTTTAATTTTAGAAAAGCTCCATGTCTCTTTTTTTATAACATGTTTGGTTACCGAGGTTACAGTCAGGCTTCCTCTTGGTTTGACTTTGACAAAATTCATATTAGTCTCTTTCACGTCAGACCACCCCTGGTTTGGAATGAACTGCACGTCCTATATAGGAGCACTGCGATGTGGCGAGTGACCTACCACCCAAATACTAGCTGTCCTGTGGTGGTCCTGTGGGGTCCTGATCATTGGAGAACAGGGTGAAAGGAGGCTAAGAAAGTATGCAGAGAAACAGATGAACTACAGTCTGTAGTTATAGAACTACAATGTGCTCCTCTGTGGTAAGTGGAGCTGATATAATGGGCAAGGGAGTCCATTCATATTCGTATTCATATTATTGTGATATGCCAGGGTGTATATGGTTTAAAGATATGCACGTGTAGATATTAGTATGTATGGAATTGATGTAAAGTTCTAGTCTAGTGGCGTAACAGGTCATTTTGAGAGAAGGAACATAAACGCCTAAAGCGTAAAGGGGATCCGGTCTCCTACCACAAAGCAGAGGCCAACTGAACTCCAGCCCAAAGTTCTCCGAGTTATTTATTATTGGTTATTAGAATGATCATTAGCTGATGGCATGGTCAGCCCTGGCAGATTACAAGTCATACATTATTAGGAGCCAAAATTATTATTATTATCATTATATTATTAGGTGTACTAAATATAACAGCAGGTGTGTCAGAAATTAGTAGAACATCCAGCCCTCTTATATATTTCCCTCCCTTCCAAATGTCTTGTGCTTCTGTACGTTGTGGTCTATCTGACCACCTTAGCCCTCCCCTATTGTTATAACTTGTTAAGTTATCATATATATACCTTGACACATCTGTCAAGATATGAAAACGTGAGTGTGTGTGTTAATTTGCTTTACATGTGAAGATATGAGATGCGATGGGAAAGGCAATATCTTAGATGGAAGCTGAATTGGCAGCAAGGCACAATGTAATGCAATAAAAGGTTACATTGGAAGCACTGATTTTTGTGAATGCTGGCTGACATCCAGTCAGTGGTGGGTCTTAGTTCTACCTCTATAGGCAAGTTCAAGGGTTAGGAAAAATGAAATTAAATTTAATACACATTAAATTGAATGAAATATGAAGGTAAGTAACATTTCTACAGAGCATCTACAACGCACTATGCAAATGAAGAGCTACGCATTCTTATTACTGCCATTGACAGTTCCTCTAAACTCGTGGCTTTAGAAAACACAGAGTACATGGTGTGTTTTGACAGAGGCGGAAAGCACAGACAGAAAGTGGATGCTGCGCCTTGTTCCCCTTTTCAGAATGATGACATTTTCATAAATGGGAGTGAAAAGAAACAGTGCATTGTCGTTTTTCCGTTCACAGCCTCCATCAGACACGCTGCATTGTCTGCAGGCTCTCCATCATGCTTTTAATTGCCTGCCAGCTATTAAATAGACAAGTGTGTGAACCTCACCCAGCTAAATAGTTAGAGTTCCAAAGTAAACCTTAATGCGTTGTAAACAAAGCTCATGTCCTGCTTAGCCTAAAAGGCCTGAGGTGTGTTCCTGTTGTTTTTTTTTTTCTTTCTTTTTCAAAGAGGCAGCACTGCTCAGAGAGGACGGCCCTGTTTCTGACTCTGCCGAGATATAAGGTTCCTCGTGGTGATAAGCTGACTGTACTGAGAAAGGGGATGAAGTAGAATTTTACACTTGAAGTTTGGCTGGACATGCATGTGAAACTACACGTCGCCTTAGAGACTCAATGAAGGTCTTCACATTAGGCTTTGTTTATAATGGGCCTTTAATTCAGATACATGATGATGAATGACTATTTATGGTTTATTCTCGTAACCATTGTAGAATATTTGTATTAACTTTTTTAACAGTTGCCCTGACTTGTCACTTTGTACAGTGTTCAAAATGCAGCAGACAGACGATGCACTGATACATACTGATGCACTGTTGTTATGTCCAACAACCTGTAGACACCTGCTGATCCAGCGTTTCTTCTGAAATCAAGGTTTTCCCCTTATGGCTGGTGGAATATCACTGTGAGGTTTCGATTGCATTCAGCCACAAGACCATTAGCAAGGCCAGGTACTGATGATGGGTCACTGGTTCTGGATCATAAACATCACAACACCGGTTCATCCCAAAAGAATTGGATGGAGGATTGGATTTACTCCAGAGAACACAGTTCCGCCGCTCCACAGCCCAGTGCTGGGGGTTTATACCCCTCTAGCTGACACTTGGCCTTGGGTCTGGTGATCTTATATTGTGTTTAATGGTGGTACAAATGGCAGGAATAAGTCGTTTCACATATGAACTGGACAATAAGGTGCATACTTTTTTTCTGCAGTTGCCCGTTCACGCATCTAGCTCCTCCAGGTAATGTCTGGAGAAGTTCTGGGTTAACGTGCATGTCTGAAAGGAGCTATAGTAAATATGACATGATAAACATGATATATCAGGTAATTCAGTAGAGCAGTGATGGAAAGGTCTGTGGCAGAACACTCCGCTAATAGCTAATAGTAAAAGTCCAGGCCTATCTGGTTATGTACAACACCAACAACAAACTTAATCTAAAACATACAACATTAAAACACTCAGAATTCCACAGCCGCAAAACCCACTCATGCAAAACACATGCCACAGCTTTTAATGATGGCACAGCAATGCGTACTGACATCGATTGTGTGCTGCTATGAGGCGCGGCACATTTTTTCGATGCTAACTTGTTAACAGAGAATTAGGCTCATCTGCGGCTACTCCAAAGCATTCAGCTTTAGTAATAACGCTTACAGCCTGCCGGCGGGCCATAGACTGAGGGGTTAATTCACTAATTACACACAGCCATTTGCGTAATGACAACTAAAATGGCTAAAATGTTGCACAAATAAACAATAACTAAGCTTTAAAAATCAATTTACAGACATTTTCCGTTGTGTTAGTCACATTATTGGAAAGAAATCACATTAATGATGTTCTGCTTTAGAGGTACTCGACTCAACTCTGGATCTCGAGTGCCTCAGTTCAGCACAGTGTGGTGAGTTCCCAGCTCAGACACTCCTGAAAAATAATGCCCAACCCCAGCCCTCCAGGAGCAGAGTTGGAGAGCGATAGCGATAGTGTGTATCACTGACTAATGTGTGACTCTGAATGGCCATTAAAAAAAAATAAGAGTGGGTTTTAAGCTTTGCTAAATTAGACTTTGCTTTACGCACAGCCACCAACTGTGAACATTCGTTGACGCCTGTTGGCTGCCGTACAGCATTTATCAAGGCCAGGCTCGTACATTTCAGTATTCCACCGCATAGCCCACTGTGCACGGACCATGCAGCGATTTGCTATAATTGCATTTGAGTGAATTGATTTGAGGCTGTGTCTGTTTTTAATTGCTATTTTCCTGCTGCGATAGTGTAGTTACAGGTTTATGAAAGCTTGTCCTGTAATGAGCGACAGCGTGGCCTCGTCGGACTGCTTGACGCTTGACACATATTGTTTTTCCACACTTCACACGAGCAGGACGAGATAAGGTTCAGTGAACAGGAGTGCATGAATGAGGAGCTAGTGGGGACTTTAAATGAAATACATTACCTCAGTGGAAAGTTTCTCTCCTTTAAATGAAATGAGACAAACTCTCTGTCTCATAGTTCACTGGCCGCTGCATGCACCAGGGAGAGGGTGGCATTACTTCAAAGGTTCTGGGTTTAAATCAGTCTCAGTTTAAGACCTAATGCCTGCTATTCTAGGCCATACACTTAGATTCACTTTAAAGAGCCCATTACCTAGACTGTCCTCTTCTTTCTTCTGTAAAGTCATTGGACTTCTGTTATACTGCTGCAATATGTAATGTACATGAATGAGATAGTGGGGATTTTTGATATTTGTGTATTTTATATTTGATATGTTGCATATCAAATCATATATATATATATATATATATATATATATATATATATATATATATATATATATATATATATATATACATACAGGTGTGTGTGTGTGTGTGTGTATGTGTGTTTCTGAGGGCATTCAGAAGATACTTAGCTTTCATAATTCAACTAGCTCAGTAGTTAACAACTACTACTTTCTTTCAAATTAGACATTCTGGATTTACTGGATTTATTTATTTATTTATTTATTTATCTCTTCTAATGCGATATTGTGGTTTCACTATTTGTTTCACTATTTGACTTCAAATCAACTTCTAAAAAAAGCATTAATTACGTATTTAATTAACTGTACATTTTAATAATATTGACTCAGACATTACATATAAAGAGTTTTTAGAAACACTCTTTAAACCCCACCGTTTTTTTTATTTTATTTTTGCTTTTTTTGTTTGACAGAGTTGATGAGTGAGTTGAGAGTTGGTGCCTGGCGGAGTGGATGCCTGACGAAGTTATCAAAATGAAATGATTTTCCATCTTAACCATGTCTTAACCGTCTACACCTGAGCCATTTCTTTTTTTCCTCAGTTGCTAGCTGTCCCTTTAATCAAAACTAACCAAACAAAGTGTTTTTTTATTATTATTATTAGTAATGTCTTGACTTTTAACACAACATTTCAACATTTTGACATAGGACATCTGTGGACACCTTTTCTGGATATTTCTAGTTGGTGGACTGTTCTTAGTCCAGCTGTGATGCTCAGGTGTTTAAAAACTCCAGCAGCACCGCTGTGCCCAAACCACTCATACCACTAGCACGACACACACTAACACTCCTCCACCATGTCAGTGTCATTGCAGTGCTGAGAATGACCCACCACCCAAATATAGCTGCTCTTTGGTGGCAATATGGGCTAAGAACAGGGGCTAAGAAAGTAAACAGAGAAACAGTACTACAACCAGTAATTATATAATTATCAGTAGATGTAAACTGCTTTTCCAGTCACATTACATTGTTTCTAGTGGCAGGCATTTAAAATCACAAGACTATAAGAGTAAATTTAAACACAGAAATACACACACCAGTTTGGCTCTTGCCTGTTTGTTTTAATTAGTGGCCGCTAGCGTCTGAGGCTTTTTCCCCTTAATTGGTCTGAATTACACCAATGGAGCTGTAGCTGGCTAACATCCTGCAGCTTCTATGGCTGCACTGATTTTGGAATGTTAGAAATGGATTAAAATGCATTATATAATGATCAGTAAAGTTGAAGATATATAATTCTCAGGCTATTTTTAAACATAAAAGTTCACTAAATATTATTTTTGTGTTGTATAGCTATGACATTTCTTTTAAATTACTGTGCCGAGAAAAATGGTCATATCGTCACTGTCACACAAGAACCTTAAATATCCATTTTTGAAAGTTGTCATATATTTTTTTTTTTTACATTTTTTAAAAATTGTATCTTTTGAATCAACTTTTCAAACCGAGAAAAAGAAACACTTAAAACAGAGTTACAGAGAAAAAACAATCCACATTTTATTCCAGTTGTCTAAAGCTGGGCAGTGCTAATCCCATTCGTTGTCTTTCTTTATTAGGTTTCCATGTACATTGCATACATACCTAGAGCAGATTTCCATTTGAAATAGTAACAGTAACAGGGGGCAATTATTGAGAACCCATTTCCTAGCTAGGAGTGATCATTTATCAAGCAGTTTGTGATGTAAAGAGGATAGCAAATAAATGTTAATAATAATGAATTGGGCCTGTAGAAATTAGTCCCAAGTGCTTTGACTTTTCTTCTGTAGAGTTGCTATTTTGAAGATACAAGGTTTTAGTATACGAGCAACTTATACAAAGGTTTAAGAACCTTATGGCGTCAGGACTTACTACACAGGTCTATTTATTTTATGTTTTTTTATTTTCTGTGGGACTATTTGGGCCATTTACAAAGTCTCTTCAGGTAGTTCATGGAAGTGTTGAGGTATATATCGGATCATTATCCTGTTGTAGAAGCTACTTTTCAGCTTCAGCTTTCTACAGATGGTTCGACATCCTGGACTTTTGGTATTCTGGTATTTTGTGGAATCCATTCATCGGCACAATTAGCGACAGAGGCTGTGTTTACCACTTCTCAATTAAAAGAGTCCCCATATTTTTTGGAAAATTAAGATATATCCATTGTTGAAGTTTTTCACGCTTTGACATTAGTTGAAAGATTGCCTGCATTACATTTAATTAAATTAAAATTAAAACAGACTAATGGTAATGCAGCTGCATGTTTGAATAACATTTAAATAATGGATTCAACTTTATTAAAATAATACTCTGTAAAGTATGAAATTATTTACTTATTTTAAAAAAATATAAAAACAATATAAAAATTCACAAAAAATGTATTATAACCAGTATTTGTTTTTTGTTTTGTCGAATTATGACTTCACACAAAAACCTTGTATCTCCATTTTTGCAGTTTTTATATTTTGACGTAAATTTGGCTGCTGTTCTTTACCCTATGAGGATCTTTTTACACTGACTTCCATCGAAAGCTAAAAGGTTTTGTTTATTTGAACCACCAGCCAAATAATATTGGGTCTGTAAATGTCCAGTGGTGGTTCATTTCCATTGCTAAACTATGTGGTGGGTGGCTGGTAAATGATGCTTGAGCAGATGGACTGCATTCAGTGATTTCTAACCTACAAAGTACACTTACACTCTTAAAAAGGATTCTTTGAGAAGTGCCATTAGAAGAACCGTTTTACATATCCACCTTGTGTGCTGTTACCTCATCATGGGCTTCATTATACATCAATCAGCACAATATCAGAACCGCCTGCTTAATATTGAGTAGGTCCCCCTTGTGTCATCATCACCCGATCTGAAGGCGTCCTGTGGTATCTGGCACCAAGCTTTTAGCAGCAGATCCTGTAAGTCCTGTAAGTTGTGAGGTGGTGCTTTCATGGCTTGTATCAGTGAGTCTTCACTGGTTTTCCTTTAAGTCCTGTAAGTCCTTTTTTGGTCAGTCCTGACCACTGCATACTATAAACACCCAGCAAGACCTGCCAGATGCTCTGACCCAGTTGTCCAGTCATCACAATTCCTCCACAGTTGCTCCTGTCATACTGGCTCTGTATGACAGTTGCTCCTGTCATACTGGCTCAGATCCCCTTCAAGAACCGACTGTTCACTTGCTGTCATATTTATTCTACTCCTTTTTATTTCCATAGAACCATTTCTGTAATTTATGATGTGTGTGTGACAAACCTTTTTTAAAGGTTTAAGGAATCTTGTTGTTAAAGGTTCTTCATACACACACACACAACTATTTTACAAACCCTTTGTAGATCCCCTTTTTATAGTATATAAGCTCCTCAAATAAATATTAATTAAATAAAAATATTTGCGTGCATCACCTTGCATGTTTAAGGTGGTAGTAACTGCAGGCTTCTGCATATGGCATATGGAGAGGATGACTAGGCAATAAATACCTGTGGGGTGTACGATGGATTCATAGAGAAGGGGTGGTACAGTGCAGATGTTAAGGATTGGCAAAGAGAAGGGATTGCATTTGGGCATGCCAAAGGCCAAGGTGTGAAGGAAGTAGCTAAATCTGCAGCTGTATCAGAACATACGGTCATACGGGTCTACCAGCAGTGGCAAAAACTGACAATCTACAGGAAATTCTCATCAGAATTGGGGCTGAAAGACAAAACTAGTGGACAGGGACCACCGGAGTGTTTCACATCTTACGAATGAAAGTCGCTTTGCTTCCAGACGAATCTCTACTCTGTGCCTCTCTACTGTAGAATAATTGAATTATGATGAATGGTGAAGAAATGTCATATTCCATGACACATTGCATCATTTTCTTAAGTAAATTATTTCACACTGCATAACTGGTTTGTTTACCGTGTGTGTATGACTGTTCATCGTTACAGGTGGCTGTGCGCAGGGGGACCCCCGGGGCAGGACCCATGAGGAGGTATAGAAGATGCTCACAGCCTGGGCGCCTCTGCTCTTCTTAGCAATGTGGGTGAGAAGCACCACCAGCGGGCCGCTCTCCTTCAGACTAGGTATGTTCAGTTTCACTCACACCACCGCATGCATCACAGTGCATCGTTTGTCAGCCATTTTTTGTTGTATTGGCCTTTGCAGTGCTGATATCATAGAAGTTTACAATATGCAAATGAGCTCTTAAACCAATCACAATTCTAGTTCTTGAGGGTTTGATGAGGTTACATATCCACCTTTAGTGCTGTTACCTTATCATGGGCATCATTATACACCAATCAGCACAATATCAGAACCACCTGCTTAATATTGAGTAGGTCCCCCTTGTGTCATCATCACCAGATCTGAAGGTGTCCTGTGGTATCTGGCACCAAGCTGTTAGCAGCAGATCCTTTAAGTCCTGTAAGTTGTGAGGTGGTGCTTTCATGGCTTGTATCAGTGAGTCTTCACTGGTTTTCCTTTTTTGGACCACTTTTGGTCAGTCCTGACCACTGCATACTGTAAACACCCAGCAAGACCTGCCAGATGCTCTGACCCAGTTGTCCAGTCATCACAATTTGGCTCTTGTCATACTGGCTCAGATCATTAGGCTTGTCCGTTTTTCCTGCTTCTTACAAATCACCTTCAAGAACCGACTGTTCACTTGCTGTCTAATATATCCTACTCCTTTCACATTACTCCATATCAGAGCACTACTTTCACATTGCTCAATTTTAGTGCACTACTTTCACATTACTCCATTTTAGAGCACTACTTTCATGTTACTCTGTATCAGATCATTAGATTTGTGTTACCAGGTATCAAAGCACCCCTTTCATGTTGCTCCACTACTTTCACATTACTTCATTTTAGAACACTACTTTCATAATATTTGGTATCGGAGCACTACTTCTGTTTCTCCCAGTGTCACAGTGCTGCTTTTGCAGTACTCAGTATCAGAACACTACTTTCATATAAAATACTACTTTTATGTTACCCTGGATCAGAGCACTACTTTTTTGTAACTCTGTATGAGAGTACTACTTTTGTATTACTCCGAATCGGAAGACTACTTTGGTGCCTCTCAGTATCAGAGCACTACTATCATGTTACTCTATATCAGAGCACTACTTTGAAATTACTCAATTTTAGAACACTACTTTCAAATTACAAAATTTTAGAGCACTACTTTGATGTTACTCCATATCAGAGCACTACTTTCACATTACTCAATTTTAGAGCACTACTTTGATGTTACTCCATATAAGAGCACTACTTTTAAATTACTCAATTTTAGAGCACTATTTTGATGTTACTCCATATCAGAGCACTACTTTCAAATTACTCAATTTTAGAACACTACTTTCAAATTACAAAATTTTAGAGCACTACTTTGATGTTACTCCATATCAGAGCACTACTTTCACATTACTCAATTTTAGCGCACTACTTTTAAATTACTAAATTTTAGAGCACTATTTTGATGTTACTCCATATCAGAGCACTACTTTTAAATTACTAAATTTTAGAGCACTACTTTCAAATTACTAAATTTTAGAGCACTACTTCCAAATTACTCAATTTTAGAGCAATACTTTGATGTTACTGTCTTAGAACACTACTTTCATGTTACTTGGTATCAAAGCACTATTTTTTTGTTTCTCCCAGTGTCACAGTGCTACTTTTCCATCAGAACAGTGCTTTCATATAAAAGTACTACTTTTATGTTAACCTGGATCAAAGCACTACTTCCATGTTACTCCATATCAGAGCACTACTTTTAAATTACTCAATTTTAGAGCACTACTTCATGTTACTCTTTCTCAGAACACTACTTTGATGTTACTTGGTATTGGAGCACTAATCTTGTTTTACCCAGGTGTCACAGTGCTGCTTTTGCGTTACTCAGTATCAGAACACTACTTTCATATAAAAGTACTACTTTCATGTTTACCTGCATCAGAGCACTACTTTGTATTACTCTGTATCGGAACAGTACTTTGGTGCTACTCTGTACCAGAACACTACTTTCATTTTAATTGGTATCAGAGTGCTACTTTTGTTTTAATCAGGTGCCACAGCGCTACTTTTGCATTACTCAGTATCAGAACACTACTTTCATGTTATTCTGTCTCAAAACCCTAACTGTATCAGAGCACTACTATCGTGTTACTTGGTATCAGAGCACTACTTCCATGTCATTCCATATCAGAGCACTACTTTCACATTACTCGGTTTAGAGCACTACTTTCATGTTGCTCGTTTTCCGAGCGTTAGTTCTTTTTTTTAGAGTTGAAATTGAGATTATAATCAACGAAGACAGAAAACTGGGTCAGTTTATTTTTATTGTAATATACTTGAACTAAAGTTCGTTATTTTGGTCCAGATAACGAAGGTCAGTTTTCATCCATATTCTCTCTCCACGTCATGCCATTCTAACTCTCACCTTCAGACAGACAGAGAAATTAAAATATTCTGGGAAGAAGCTAGTGATGTAATCTTGTAGACACTGTTAATAGAATTCACCGGGTTCCACAGCAACCTCACTGCCTAAAGGCGTTCCTGCAATCCGCAATTAACTCTCTACAATTTGCCTGTCAGAGGATGGATGAGAAACATGCTTGTGTTTTTTTTTTTTGTTGTTGTTGTTTTTATTTTTTGCATTTCTGTAACTAAGCACAAATCAGATTAATTCGGTGTAATCAGCCCTAATGCACTGACTCAATTAATGCTCTCCAGTCTGTGATTAGTTAGCAGCACTTTGGTGGAGGAACTGAAAACTGCCTGTAGCTCAAAAAGACAGCATGGATGTGTAGAACTGCACCTGTGTTCCATGACGATTTATTTAGCATTTATTTAAATGCACTCCATAGGTTATTACTGTAGAATAATTACACAATTCAAGACTTTGAGGCTTCAGCACATCTGATGAGGTCTTATGATTATGACTCTGTGCTGGATGCGAGGTGTGATATTACAGTAATGTGCATGTTAAGTGGCCTGTAAGGGTTAGGCTTCGAATTATGCAACTGTGAACACTGCTGTACAGTTTCATTACCGCGCAAACCAGCAGTGCGAGCACTATTTTTTTCCACAAGAGCTCTCCAGTTTCAGCACTAATCCAGAATTACCCACGTCAATTACACTCTACCAGAGAGCACTAATGAGGGTAGGCTGAGTGAGTCATGATACTGTAGACACCTTAATTGAATGATCAGTTCTGCATTCTGATATTTTTCTCAAGAGTGTGTGTGTTTGTGTGTGTGTGTGTGTGTGTGTGTGTGTGTTTGCTTATTTACTTCTTTACTGAGTGGAGACAGAGAGAGAGGTAGAGAGAGGGAGAGGGGAAACAGAGACTGAATGACATGAGAGGGAAAAAGAAAAAGTGAGAGAGAAAGAGAACGAGGGAGAGAAAGGGGGGGGGTGGGCAGAGAGTAAATAACATGAGAGAAAGAAAATGAGTAAGAGAGTAAAAGAGAGAGGGACTAGAGACTTAGAGAGAGAGATAAAAAGAGAGAGAGAGGTGAGGAAAGAGGGAAAGGTGAGGGAGAGAGAGAATAAGAAAAAGAGCAATAGATATAGAGAGAGGGAGCAAGAGAGAGAGAGAGATAAAAGGGAGAATGATGGAGAGAGAATGAAAAACAGAGGGAAGGAGAAAAAATAGAGAGAGATGTAAAAAGAGTTAAAAAGAGAGAGAGAGAAGACAGAGACAGAGGAGTCAGGGAGAGAAAGAGAGAGAAAAAAGAGAAAAGGTGATGGAGTTAAAAAGAAACAGATGAAGGGTGTGAGAGGAGAGGCAGGGGGAGAGGGAGAGAAGAGGAAAACAAAGGAGAGAGAAAAAGAAAGTGGGTAAGAGGGTGAACAAGGAACGAAGAGAATTGGAGAGAGGGTGAGAAAGAGAGGGAGAGTGAGAAAGAAAGAAGGCGAGAGAGCTTGGTTAACCTTACTTTGTTTTGCGCAGGCCGAGAACTGAGATGAACTGTCCCCTCTCTAATCTCCCACGCTGGCATCACAGACAGCAGCACAGACTTACTTCCAGATGATTTAGCAGCGGGGGGGAGGGTGGGGGAGCGTTGGTTGCATATATATGTGTATGTGTGTGTGTGTGTGTATGGTTAATACACTGTCGTGAGGTGCTGGGCTTTGAAGTGATTGTGCTCTGAACAGCAGCAGCCATATTGATCTCTTTATTCTGTGGCACATTACAAAAACAATGCAATGTATCTCTGCAGCCGCTCCGAGAGCAGATGAGGCTGCGCGCTCATTTGCACCAAACAAGCTCCTGAGCTCGCAGATCAATTATTAAGCAGCCGAGCCTCTCTCAGCCACTCCCGCCGCGCCGCCTTCCCCCTGTCGCTCCCCGCGACCGCACGCACAAAAAACAAACGGCTCCCGAGCCGCCGGTACAGTAGCGGTTAATTAGCCCAACACCGTTTCCCTCCACCTCTGCCATCTCTCATTCCTTCACCTCACGTCCCTGCAGAGAAAAGCACCTCGAGAACACAAGCCCTGTGTTAAGGCCACCATGCTAGTGCCCGCTGGTTTAATTAGGCCGAGGCCGGCTTAATGTGCCTCTGCCGTGCTGACGCAGGCCGTGTTCCACTGACGTCTGTCTGAAGGAGCTGTAGATGAATGCTTTCCAGATATTGGCCTGTGCAAGATGATGGGTTAAGATGGGTTAAGGGGGCATGTCGTCATCATCATCAACATGATCATTAGCATCATCTTCTTATCCTTTGGTCCAAATTCAGGGTTGCGGTGTCATGCCGTGTCAAGCTGCATTTTAAATACGGTGGGCCTCGTTCACCAACCATTCATTTGAATAAATTTCTTCCCACTTCCTTCCCTGACCTACACCTTTTGTACTTTTGTCAGAGAACAGATTTAAGACTGGAAAAGGGCATTTTCTGAAGGAAACGTGGAATTATTGTGCAGCGGAAATGCATTCCACTTCCAGGTAGCTGCTAGGCTGTTGTTAAATAGTTTCAGGTGGTTTCCATGGTGTTGCTAGTTGGTTGCTGTGCTGTTGATAAGTTGCTGTCAGGTCATTGCTATGGTGTTGCAAGGTGGTTGCTGTAGTCTCCCAGGTGTTTGCTATACTGTTCCTAGATGGTATCCTAGGTGGTTGCTAAGGTGTTGCTATGGTATAGCTGTTGGATGCTAAGCTGTTGCTTGTCGGTTGCTTAGATGTTGAATAAGTAGATAAGGTGTTTCTAGATGGTTGTTAAGGTGTTGATATGGTATATCTTCTCAATTGATTATCGGCTTGAAAATTGCTGACATGAGACATTGTACGCCTCACTTCTTTATTCCAACAGATCAGCCGAGGCTTCCCCTCCTTCAGCGGTGCATAATAATGTCGCTAAAGGTGTCCTTGGAGGAGAAATGAGGTAGCTTGCAAAACAGCTGATCCAAAGAAAACAAGTTGCTACCTTCTGCGTAAGACAGACAGTGTGAGGCTATGTGGTTGAGATGGAAACTGCATTTCCACTGTTTATTTATGGTGTTTGGAGACTAGGCAAGCTTTGTTAGTGTGCTTTATATGAACAAGTGAGAGTGCACAGCCCGAGACCCTCTGAGTAAGCAGGTTTCAATCTGTTTCCATACCAATTCTGATATGCTTCAGCTGACAACGTGGGTCAAAGGCCTCTAAACAAACCAAACACAGAATGCAGCCATGTTTCCCGCCTGCTTTGCCTCTCCAGTTTGTGCAGCAGAGTTTCTGGAGGCACTGTGGCCTTCACATTTATTACTCTCCATTCCCCCACCACCACACTACCACACCACCACACCTTACTCAACTAAGCAGTTAATTAACAAGTCCTAAAAGCTGGAAAAAACACTCAAATGTGCAAGGCAGGAGTTCTCCAGGACCTCCAAGCACTGCCTTTTTATTAACCCCTGAACACTCCAAGGCCTATTACACTCTAAGGTGTATTACTCAGTAACTACAGGGGCTTCTGTACAAACTGGTGGGGCTGTTCTCTGGTAATTCTTTGAAGTGTGCAATAACAGTTTCAGCCCGTTGGCTGGCCACTGGCCTTTTAAGGGGTTAAAGCAGTAATCCGCAGATGTACCGCAGTGATTTCTTTTTGCCTGGCTATGTGGGGAAACCACGAACCATGGATATAATCACAGTCATTGTGGCCAAATGTGTCTAACGTATCATTTTCTGAAAAGTAACCGAACTAGAGATATAAATGCACCCTTAGTTTATGTGTATTTCAACCTGAAGCACTGAGTAAACAGCACAGATTACTAAGCCTTTATATATCATCACTATTAAAACTACAATGCAGTACTGTTATTTATAGTGGTGACACCAATGCTGGTTCATTGGCTGTTTAATGTATATATATATTCATCACCCAGCACTAGATCTAGTTCTATTATCCCCCCAAGCGTGGCTCTGCAGGAGCTGATATTTAACGGCCTCACCCCTCCAGCCCCGCCACCGCTGGAATGTCACTGTCTGGCCTTCACAGGGAATACATCAGGGCCAAAATAGCATCACACTAGCAGGCAAAAACGCAGGTAATTTAAGAACCCCCCCGCCTCTGTTGCTTTTACCTCAGGAGACAGTTAATAATGCTGGGCTCAGAGATAAATCAGAATAAATAAGTATTCGACTCGGATTTGTTATGAGAAACGCCTTCAGATAGCTGCCGACTTTTGATGCGTTTCTACTGAGAGGAGCACACATTTCCTTTCAAGCTGTGATGTGCTTACACAAACTTGCGCAGGGTTTTAGCATCAGGCCATCAAATTGTCCAGTTAATGGCCTATGAATTGACTGTTAAACTCTATTGCACTCGTATTCATTTTACTCATGTTTATTGAGTAATTGACAGCACGCCAGGGTACCTTAACGTAATAGCATTGACTAGGAACGTTGTGTAGAAATCAATAGCTTGCCTCACTCCTCCCTTTAAAATGCAAAGGTCTCTGAAGTCGTTCAGAATGGCTATAATGAGCATTAGATGATTTAGTAGAGGTATTAGATGATTTAGGTTTAACACTGTGGCTCTCATAGATGGCCTCAGATAAGGTTCCCACCTTGATGACCAGTCTGATAACCTCCCTGATTACAGTAAAGTCATACAGTTACAGAGCAAAAAATTGCTCAGTGGGTTTTCGGAATGTACTGAGCTGGGATCAAGGGAATCATCTAGGCATGGAAAGTTGTTGGATTGTAATAGAGTGGGTATTAGTTATAGTAACCCTTTAAAGCCTTTTAAAGTGTATTATACTTTTTATTACATGAATAAGAAAATCTATTTGTTCTGCTCCCTGGAGGATGATCTGTACGCTGCATGCACCTAAAAAATACATACAGATTTTAAGATTTATTAAGTTTTAAGTTTTAGGGGCTGCGAGGGGTTGAGGGGATAAAGCCAATGAGAGGCAAGTGATCAGTCCACTTAGGAAGTTATGTAGTGTGCACATAATGACACAATAGCAACCTATTCTCTGTCTTTGTCTAAGTCAAGTAAAGCTTGATATTGTGCTTGTTACCACATATAGTACATTTTTAGATTGAACCAACAAACCAGTTTGAACAGTAAAGTGAGGCGTATTTTCAGCATAACAGGGTTGAAATATCTGGAATCTGAAATTACTGGAAAACCTGCAGTGCTGTAGTTTTGTCTGCATTTGAACTGGGCATATACAACACAAACATGTGGCTGCTATGCTGCAAAATCTGTCATTATTACATGCGACATCTACCAAAACCATGTGAAAACTACACTTCTGCAGACACTTTTGCAAGTCGAGATGGGTTAAAGGCAAAAGCATCACAGCAGCACCAGCAGAAGTTTCTTTGGAAAAAAAAGTGAATTTCTGTAAAATAACAATTTCACAATAAATAGTCCACAACAAGTTTACCATGTACTGCTATGCACATGGTACCTGCAGTATCAGTCTAAAATGGAATATTATGCTCATTGATTTTACTGCAGTGTTAACTGGCAGAGGGACATGTATGAGCGTATGATCTATGAAACCACACAAGATATCAGTCGATACTTACAGTACTTAAAGTAGTCAGATCAGACTAGGAAGCCAAAACCAGGGCATTCTTACTGATCGTGTTCTTCAAGGCTGTGCAGTAAGAACATTGAATCAGCTGATTCTACTCCAAATAGAGCCAAGCCCTCAGGCATGCTGGTGTGCATTTACTCATTTGTCTAAAGGGGGAGGTTTGTACACAACCCAGTGGGCTTGCATTTGGGAATGGGGCTGTTCTGTGAAAGCCCAAGCAAGATTCATAGCATCTCAATTTATCATAATCTAATAACGGAATGCTTGGCCTGAGCCTGTGACAGTAGAAATACGTCTTAAATATATGAATAGATCTTAACTCCTACCCGTATTCAGTACCTACAGGGAATTCTGCATGTTTGTGTGTGTGTGTGTGTGTTTGTAAATGTAGTTGTTTCTTTTCATGCTGTTTTACTGTCTTTGTGAGGACCTTTGGCATTTTTAAGACATTTTGCAGTTGCTTATAAAGTAAGAAATACAATGCTTAAAATGTACATGAATAAAACAGGTCTCACTTTATATTATGTGTCTTTAATAACTGTAGTTACACATCAACAGTGCATACAATAGCAATGCCTACTGGTGTAGTGTGTTTGCAGCTTATAGTAAATTCATATTATCTTCAGTTTTGACTCATACAGTAACACAAATGCATCTCAGTCGCTGTAACAGAAAAGCAGCAGTTCATTTTCAATACAATTACCATCATCTTCCCTCACATAAGATATCACATCGTCATTGTCCAATGAAAAACATGCGTCTCCAAAATGGTGACTTTACAGGAGAAGGCCAAAATGGTCTTACTTGGAATGGAAATCAATGTAAAATAAGATTTTTGTTGGTTTATTCATCTAGAATTATTTACCCACTGTATAGAAGCAGCTACAGGGTTCAAACCATGGAGAAAACTAAAAACGGCCAACAGTGAAGATACATGTATTTCTCTGGACAGCAGTAATATGCTATTAAAGCTATTGAAGAATTTACACAACCTTTACTACAGTAATACTACTGTATTCCAACTACTGTAAACCAGTAGCTGCATTATTATTGCATGGCTTGGTATTATGTAATAATACAGTTATTAAAGACACTTAAAATAGTGTAGTTTAGGGTCAGGATTAGATAGAGAAATATGTTTGGTCCAGTTCTACTGGCCATCATTAAAAGTTCGCACGATGTCAATAGCAGCTATTGAAATAGCATGAACAAATAAAATGAAAGTAAATATTTGTTATTGTTATAGGAGGTTTTTATATAACAGTATGTTTGTATGTGCGGCTAATCTAATTAAAGCAGTATAGAAACACTGCTACAGAAAGACCCAGTGACCCAAGCAGTGACACCATTTTCTCTTGCCTTTCTCTGCTGGACTTGTGTTGAGCAGTTCAGGCTCCTTTTCAGCTAGTAAAATGCATGTATTCTAGGATCCACTTTTTTTTGCTTTTGACGAACTCCTTCCCTGACATCTTTACACGCTTGAATCCGGTGGCACTTTCCTGCAAACACACAGTCTATAATATAGCACCCTCCCGTATGTGACCAAAAGTCTACGACAGCATAATTGGTCTTGTTCTCTCTGGGTGGATAGGATGGCCTTCCCTTTCTCCCCATCATTCTGTTAACTGAAATAACAGCATGGGGCAGTTAGCTTTCTCCCTTAAGCGTGTTTAGCTACCCAATGATGTGTTGGCAGCAGTTTAAAAAGAGGCAGTTGTTAAGGCACTACCACTATGACCCCAGGATCATCAGCAGCCGGAGCCCTAGAGAGCACAATTGGCCTTGCATTCTCCGGGTGAGTAGATCTCTCTCTCTCTCTCTCTCTCTCTCTCTCTCTCTCTCTCTCTCTCTCTCTCTCTCTTTCCATACTTCAGTGTGATCCTGGCAGGCATGGGCGTTTGCTAGTCGATACATCAGAGCTGGGTACCTTGCACTTTCCTTAGAGTGTGTTAATTGCCCGGTGACATTGCACTGGCTACAGTACAAAAAAAGGCGGTGGCTGGTTGGGTTTGTGTCGGAGGAGGCATCTGTCAGTCCTCACCCTCCCAGTGTTGGGAGCATTACGTGTGATAGGGGTTGGTTAATAGACTATCTAAAAGTAAGGATAATTAAAATAAATAAATAAATGAATGCATGAATAAAAAAGAGGTAGTTGTGCTTTAAGTGTCTCATCACATATTAGCACTCACCAGTGCTGCTGTGGTGATGTCATGTGATAATAACTAATTTTGTAAAATTACATAACAAATTAGATTCTCCAAATCTTCAAAGTTCAGCCATGTAACTCCTCTGCTGCGTTCCCTTCACTGGTCTTCCTGTAGCTGATGCTGGCCTACAAAGCCAAGAATGGACCAGCCACTCCGTACTTGATGGCAGCGGTCAAAAGCTGATCAGTACTAAGAGCCCTTGGAGCTTCAAGTACGGCCCGGCTTGACCCGCCATTCTTTAAGATCCACAGAAAAAAGCATTCAGACTTTTCTGTCCTGGCACTGAATTGGTGGAACGAACTTCCCCTGGGTGTCCAAACGGTAGAGTCGCTCACTGTCTTCAAACGCAGACTGAAGACCCACCTCTTCTGAGAATACTTGGGCAAAATGTGGTGTTGAATATTGTGGTCTCCATACTGACATTTGTGTTTGGTAGTATCTAAGCTTAGAGGTATCTTTTGGATCCTAGTCTATACAAACTAGCTAAGGGGAAGCACCTTTGTATAAGGGCATCTCCTCTGGATAAGAGCATCTGCTAAATGCCTTCAACGCAAATGTAAATGTAATTTATATGCAGTCCTGAAGAATCCCCATGAGTCTTTAACATACAGACATTGGATCATCATTTGAACACTGTTAAGAGATGGAGGTAATATAATCAAATAAATCAAACTAAAGATTTTTTTTTAATAATTTATTAAATGTAATAAATATAAATACTATTAGTAAAAGTCAGGCCCTCCCACATGTATTACTACTCTATAAGTTCAGCACCTTTGCTGCAGATGATTAGAACATCACAGACATTTTTATTGGTTTGCTCTTGAGTGGTATCACTATGACACGATCCATGGGAGTATATATAGTCTGGGTGTAAAAAGGGATTTCTGCTGCTCCACTGTCCACAAAACAATGTGGTATAAAGGTATATAGGTCAGATTGTCCTAGCAAGTTCAGTCCAAGAGCGCAAGACCGCAAGATGTGTAAAGAAGTCTCCAACAATGCCAACATGTCAGGTTTTGTTTGTTCTGCTCACCTTTTGCACAAATGTGAAAAGTCTATTTAACTCGAGTGCTCCCTTTCCTTACAGCAGAACACCAGAGATGTTCACTTCAAGCTCAGGTTGCTTCTTGTGACTCTGATATGTAATGTCCTGAACCATCAGAACATCAGACAGATTGGCTGTTACGCTAGCTAGCTAAAACTACATGACCAACCAAACCAAGTCAAGCCCATTCATTTTCCTTCATCTTCATGTGAAAGGTTTTCCTAGAAAGACAGCATGGCTGTTTGAAGCTGTATCAAACCTGACACAGATACAAGAAACAGGCATGGCGAGACAAAGAAAGCAACAGCATTTTGCCTCACAGCGTTGACCACAGTTGCCAAGACAACAACAGTTCATTCACTACAATTCTCATAATACAGTCTTTTCAAACCTTTAACCCTGTATTCCTTTAACATTGGGCATGACAGGCAAAGTCACACATAACAGGCTGTAAATGAAAGGGTTTATTTTGTTACTGCATTAAAATATTAATATAGATAATACATTATATATATAAATATATATATATATATATATATAATATATTTAGTTTGAATCACGATTGAGTCTGAAATTCAGGCTAAAACTGACCAATTTCAACTTTTGATTAATATTATTTGTAATGAAAATGTTGTATTAACCTCTTAACACTTCAAGGCTCATCACACACTAAGGTGTATTACTCAATAACTACAGGGACTTCTGTATAGACTGATTGGGCTATTGTCTGGTAATGGACACTTTTGGGGCGGGTGGGCCATAAGCTTACTAGGGGTTAAATTACAATATAATACAGAATTAAGGCTTTTTTTCACTAGTGGTCTCAGACCTTTGCACTCCACACTACATCTGAAATCAATAGAGACTGCTACGCATGTCTAAGCAATACCACTACTGCTAAGAAAGTGGCCCACACACACACACACTTTAACCTTTCCAGCATGTCTGCAAGCTCACTTGTGGATTTCTATAATCTGGCCTTTTTGTTTTTGTTAATGGTGAGAGGTTAGCGTCTTACAGTGTAGCATTTACAATTCCCCTGCTGAAGCCGTCTGTGAACAGTAGGGAACAGTAGGGAACGGGAGGCTGTTTCTGCTCTCAGGAGGTTGCTGGTGATTTTAATGACAGCTGGTGGAGGCTTTTTCTTCACAGATCAGCTAATTTTCTAAACACCACTGTTGTTGTTTTCCTCAGCTAACCTGCGGTTGCCAACTGTTAAGTACACCAATGTTTTATTTTGCGCTTTTTTCTTTACTCAGATTGCTCACTTTGACAGCTTTCAAGTGGGCTTTTTGGTGTAGGCATGCTGACTCCAAAGACAGATGCCCAGGGCAGAAGCTGGGCGATGTCTGCCAGTTTCAGGCCTGATATGGTTATTGTCTACAACATGTGGAATCAATACTATGTTTCACTGCAGCCTGGAGCTCACGTTTCTCATTAGCGTAAATCGTACTGAATAAAGATCATTTTTGCATTTTTGCATGACCTTTTTCTAACCTCTCTTCATCTCCTACAATTTAACAGGCTGTTTGTGTTACTAGGCCTTTAGAACAAGTGTGAATTAAGCTCTCAGTATGTAAGCGATATTGCCATAATTAAAATGAGTGATGATATTATGCTAATTAGCATATTCCATGTTCTGTCACATGTCACTGTCAACACTAGTTTTTTTTTCCCCCAGTACTTTGCTTTTTTTATTAATTCCAGTGTAGGAGAGTCAATCTACAATACTGGTACCAGTTCCACATTACAATTTTCTAAATTATTATCAAGAGCAAACACTCTTTTTTAAATCCACAACATGAAAGATCAACATGTCCATCCAAAAATATATTTTTTCCACCTCAGGCATAAAATCCTCATTAATGTTATCCATTTTCCTCAGACGGGGGAGACGTATTCATAATAAAACGTGATTGTGTGGTTTGTGAAGGGGTGGTATGTGGCAGGGTGGTAAATTTCATCCAAAAATAGCTGAATTCTTCATGCGGTCAAGTTCCTGACCTATGTTGCATGCCAATTGATTAAAAATATTATTTTCTTTGCATTTATAATGTTAAAATGTCCCTGTCTAGGGTGGTGGGTTGAGCTTAATAGGGTTGTATAAAGGTAATACTGCATATTGGTGTGTAAAAATGTAAAAATGTAAAAATGTTGACAATATTTCAACTTTCCAACTGATCTAAGCCTAGATAGCCAGCTACGAGTCTGAACACAGCAGAACCGGTTTCTTCCGGTTCTTTCTGTTACTCCCAGCACCAGTAGCTCTCTCAGACATACTCGGTGGATCGGATACAGATCCAAAACCACAGACTAAAAAAGCTTTAAATCCAGCGGTCTGTCCTTTTAACAGCAGTTGCTCCCAGCTAAGCATTCTAGCCAGTCTTGAATTAGTGCTGCTAACTAAGCTAATGCTAACCAGCTGATCTGAGCAGAGCAGTTTAACATTTGTGGCTGTATTTGATTGTTTTTCCCATTTTTAAATGAAACAGGATACGGAAGTCACATAAACGTAACCCGTCTGCGCTCCATCTACTCCCCGCAATCTACTCCCTGCCTGCGGTAATACAGTATATCAAGTAAAAGTCTAAGTAAGTATGACTATTAAAAAAGTATTGAAAAAAGTATTGAAAAAAAATATCTTTTATTCACACAAAAATAAGTATTTTATTTTAAAAAATGATCTTATGTAAACAGAGACACACATGATGAAGACAAATGATAAATTAAGCACATTTTAGTGTTTTAGTGTGCACCTTGAACCTGTTCTGTAGAAGCATTGTACTCTATGCTTACAGCAGACAAAGAATGATAGAATATATGCAAATAAAGCAGAGACACTGCAGTACATAGGATGTTGCGTTTGTCCAAAACGACATACTACTAATCTAAGCAGCGCAACAAGACTGCTATTATACCACTTTTAGAACTACGTTCATTAGTATATCAGAATGTGGTTTTGGATGAAGCCCTGCTTTCTGCTAGATGAGCTTGTTTAGAAGAAGGGTGCCAATGTGCCAGTTTGGCAATATTTTGGTTTCCAAACCAGTACAGAGAACCGCCGTCTGTGCAGAAAACTGTGCAGATTATCACCAAAAATAAAATATATTTCTCTGGCAAACTTACATGTTGGCATGTCATCCATTGAGAAGAAAGCTGATTATTCCTCATCAGCTTTCACTGCAGTAGTTTAAGATGCAGTTTGCATAAAGAACCAACCTCCCCCTCATTCAGTACCAAAACTACAGATTTCCCTCAACTGTTTTTGGCTCACTGAATCTCTACACTAGAGATATGTGACAGTAAACCTCCAAAATTACCAACTTCAGTGTCCTTATAGCTATGTTTGTATCAAATCCCAGAGCTTCCATCTTTCATTCACAAGCTTTTCCCCCTCTTAAATCCAGCATTGAAGCACTAGCTACATTTAGTATCATTCCACAGCACAGGGATAGATTGTGCACTAAATACACACATGGCTGTAAACAATACGACATGTTTTACCAGACACTCGTATCAAAAGTAATTTGGGAACTTTGGGAAAGTGAGGCTGTTTGGTGATAAAAAGAGTGACTTCTGGGAGCTGTATGTGAGTTAAAGTTAATGAACACATTCTGTTTTATAATTTTTTAAATTATTATCTGGGTCGCCAATTTGGGCCGCCAATTACCCAACCCGTACGCACTCTCTCCCCTATTGCACGCGATGCCCCCAGCACTAGTGAGGGCGAACCAACACGCCCCCTCAATCAGGCCTCTCATTTTTCAAACTGCCACTGATTCTACATCAACGTCCAACAGCTCAGCACCACAACAAAACAATGTGGAGAGAGTGCCATCTACCCACCCTGGAGAGAGCAAGACCAAATGTGCTCTCTCTGGGCCTTGGCCACCGATGACCGGGACTCGAACCAGCGATCTTACTGATCATAGTGACAGTGCTAAGTTAGCAATTTCCGAAATGCTACAATGCTTTGCCTGGTACCCTATTATCATGCCCTTTTGTACATTAGTCAGAGTGACTATTGTTTCGCACATGCAACAACTGACTGGTATGCTCGCTTGTTTATATGTGCAGCAAACCCTATCATGGGCGAAGAGTGGTAGCATCCCGGAAACGGCTAACTTTGCAGGACATTCTACTACAGTCCTGCTGTAGTGAAGGTGTACAGAGAATGGACTTTTCGCAACAGCATTACAGTGGTGCAGTAGTGAATAGTGCAGAGCAATCTGCATGCCACTGTGGACCGGTTAACCTCTATAATGAACACCTACCACCTATTACAGTCCATGCCACAATGCCTCGCTAGTGTCATCCAAGCCAAGGGTGGTTATTCCCACTATTAGGTAGATGGTTATAATGTTCTGTTATGATATGTGTATACATACAGGACTAGTACACATCTGCAGATTCTGCAGAGTCATGTTGGTGCCAGTTGAACTGATCCTTGCTTGGAACCTGTTTAAAGAGATGATGGTGATTTCGTCATTTAATACAGAGTATGCAGCGTAACACAACGTCTTGCTAGTGTTATCCGAGCTAATGGTGGTTACTCCCACTATTAGGTAGCTGGTCACAATATTCTGATATGACTGTGTATACATACATCCTGTAGAGAGTGGAGTAAACTCGATAACAGTGTTCACATACTAGGCCAGACTTCCATTATATAGGCCCTTTTATACATCTTGCTGGAGTAATAATGCAGCATTTCATGGTCTTTGAGTTGAAGAACATATGCAGTTATTACAAAAACAGTTTGACAGCATAATCATACACTCACTCACATTCAGACTCGGGGGCTGTCCTGAGTTGTGGTGTAATATCCATTCTCGCTGTCAGTGACCAGAAGCTCTCTCAAGGTGAACGTGAATAGAGTGAGATGTGAAAACAGGAATCAGTAGTTTGCTCCTTTTCCTGAGGATTGTTCTTTACTCCAGAACATTCTCCTTCCTCCAGCTCCCCTCTTTGTTTCGAGCAGGGAGCCTAAGGGCTAGTATACATCTGCAGATGTTTTCTGGGTCATGTTGGTGCCAGTAGAACTGATCCTTGCTTGGAACCTGTTAAAAGAAATGATGGTGGTTTTCTTAGCAGAAGACTGTGGAACTGCTGCATCAGAAAGGCTTTCTCACCCACTTGCTGATTAAAGGCTTGCTGGGCTAGGTGTGGGAGTGAGTTGGCCCAAGTGTTCTGATGCTTGCTGGGATTGTTGTGGATCTTGATCGAGGTCTTACAAATTGGTGGAATGAAGTTAGCTCTGATTTAAACACAATTTAACAACAGAAAATGACCTCTGTCACAGAGATCCATGCTCTCTCTGTCTCCCTCTACTCTTCTTCTGTGTTCACTCGTTGTTCCCTTGGTACTCGTGCACATATTTGGCTGCAGTGGACATTGATGGACACTCTCTGATGGACCCCCTTTAGAACTGAGTAAGCAATCTGATCAATCATTTCATAGATTTGTCTCAACCTCACATGTCCTGCAGTGACCACATACTCTTTTCTTCTCTTGGTAGGACATTTGGTAGGAACCCTGGCCAATCTTCTCAGTGCTCAGGCTGTAGACCTTTTTGTTCAGTGGAAAGGAAGGCCTTCATACAGGCGGTTTACCGTCCTGTGATCTGCTTTTCTTTTGGGGGGCTACTTCTTATGATTGATTGGGGTTCACTCTCAGGGCCCTGGTCTGACAGTACTTCTCTTGCAGAAACAAATGTTGCTGAAAGCCTTTTGCTTTGGATGGTGGTGGAGGTAGCAGCACAAGGTCATCTGGATAGAGGAGAAATTTCACTTCCACTTCATTTAGTGTCAGGCTATTGCTCCAATAACACTGCTAAATCATTAACATAAATATTAAAGAGAGTAGAGGACAAGCTGCCTTCTTGCCTAACACCACACCCCTGAGTGAAGAGATCAGTCTTTTTATTGCTACTTTTTATTCCACATTTATTACTGACATACACTGAATTAATGATGCCATATACTTTATCCTATCATCATCTACACCTCACTATTTCTCTTTCTTTCCTTTCCTCTCTTCCTCTTGCTCTCCAGAATGCATTTTTAAGATTATATGCACTAAAAGACCAAATACGGCCAAGCCCATCGTTACGTATTGATGCTTAACAGTGATGATGCCTTGTAACTCTCTTTGAAAGAACTGTAGCTGTTACTTAACCCCACTCAGATAGTGCTAATGTCTGTTAGCCTGGTAATGGGAATTTACCTGCTTTGTGGGTTGGTTGGAGCTCCAGATAATCACATGTACAGTTGCATGTAGACTGTACACTGCCTTATGTTCAGGCAACTGAGGAAAAATTTTTACCTCTGCTATAAAAAAAAGCCTAATCTGATTACTACTGCATCGAGACCAGCGGCTCCAACACTTAAAAACAATAAAACACATAAAATTCTCTCATCCCATCTAAAATCACTGCTGCTAATCAATTAGTCTCTGATCAGAAAGAGCTTTGTCAAGTTTTTAATGTAGATTAAAGTTCCAGAAATACTCACTTAAAGCTACAGCTATATCAGTCATCTCTAGTGCTCCCCTGAGCCATGGTTACTTCACACTCCAGCCTTCCTCACCATATATTATAGCTAAGATAAGGGTAAGGTAAGCTAAGGTAAGGATAAACCCTTATTTCTTGCAACACTGGTCATTTTGTAGTACAATACATACATTTTGAATTTCTCCACTTCATCGTTCAGAATTCCCAGTACATGGGAAATAGCCTGTTATTCCACTGCATAAAAGAATAGGAGCAACAAGTCTACATAATTTCAGCTCGATCTCAAAACTGTCATGCTTAGCTAAAATATTTTGAATCCTCAGCGAATAATTTTTATGTGAAACTGTTGTCTGGCTTCAGATGAAGACATAACACCATCTCTGCTATCACACTAGATTTAATGGTGAGAAACATTGTGCTGCTATTTTTATTGATCTAACAAAAGCCCTTTTTTTTTGTAGCAGCGCAGTAAAGCAGCACAGTGGTCCCAAAATGACCTCTCAGGCAGACAGCAATGCGTAGGACTGGGTAAATACAGAGCAGACTTGATGTCTGTAAACAAAAGGGATCCACAAGGTTCAATCCTGGGCCCAGTTTACCATTTGGGTATCATTGACCAAATAAGCAAATAAAGCCCCATTTCCTCAGCAATTCCTAAAGCACAGTTTAGCTGACTTTTATAACAAACTGCTTAAAATAGCAAAAATAAAGAAATAATTCCAGTCAATGTGGCCTGTGTAAGTATGGCACATTACAGAGTCAAGACTTCACACCCTATTTGGCACCAATCAGAAAGGCTTTTTGTAGCTGTAAGTCTTTAATTCTGGTAGTTCTTACACTTCTTTGCAGAAGGCCTCTGGTTCTGTGAGATTTCCTTGGCTGTCTGTTTATCCACATATTCCCTGTGTGTTTTCTGTCACTTTTAACTTTTAATGTCTAACCACCTCCAGACAGCTGTTTTATTTGACTATTTAAATTATTTTACTATTTTGACTGATTTTCTATTTATTGTTTATTGGTTTATTTATTCAGTTTATGCCGCTGTTCCAATACTTTTCTATCTGTTTTTGATGTTATTTAATTTATCACATCATTTAATTAAATCTTTAACTCTTTTAACTTCATAATGTATTTATCTTAATTGTTTTTCTAACTGCATTAATTAATTAAATAGTATTATTTTATTTGCACTGCATAATGCAAATACTCGACTGCATTGCAAATATTTTTAAGCTGATGTATTTATTGAAAAAATAATAATAACAAGATAAAAGGAAGCAAGAAAGAAAAGTGTTTACTTCCAACCAACAGCTCTTCGGATTAAAATGTGGTGAGAAGATACATTTCTGTGGTCAAGCTGTGTTCACTGGGACTGCACTGTGTAAGATCAGTCCCTGTGCTCAGGTACTTTGGTGCAGTCTACTGTCGTTTTAGAGTTTCAGGGTTTTAGGGTCAGGTAGCTCTGCATTTTGTATTGAGCTTGCGTTTGTGGGCCCCAGTGGGTACACAATTAGTTGTGTTTCTCTCTCTCTCTCTCTCTCTCTCTCTCTCTCTCTCTCTCTCTCTCTCTCTCTCTCTCTCTCTCTTACTCCCTAGTGCTTGCAGATACCGATACCCTCATGTGTACCAAGGAATTCTCTGCAATGCTTATAAAAGCCGTTTACTCTGTATTCTTCTTCTTGTATTTAGAGCAGAGTAAAACCTGTCTCTATGAGAGATGGAGTTTAATGTGGTGTAATACTGTTCCCTGTAATCCCAGCATTATTCCAGTTCTAGCTCCTGTTCTATCAACTCGAGGCTCTGTTAGCCTCTCACTGAAAGACATACACACACACATTATTAGCCATCTCTTGGCAGTGATGACTAAGAGCTGGACTCATTGTTTCGGTAAATGATGTGTAGGCTGTGCTGTAGGCCATGCAGGTGAAGCAGCTCAGGTCAGGCCGAATACAATGAGAGACTTCTGCCACTTTTATAGGACAAAATGAGGCTTGGTCGTGTCAGTGTTCCATAACTTTAGAGTTTTATAACTTCTCCCCCAAGTGAGCTAAACACACACACACACACACACACACACACACACACACACACACACACACACACACATACACACAGAGACACATACCTTCTGTTTGCCAATTAAGCACTGGATTCACCCACTGTGCTGAAAGCCTTAATTTGCTAAATTTGGCTATTTAGTATTTTAGGAATACAATAGCATTGATTACAGTCTGTTACTCCACACTGGGTTCTACGCTGTGAATAGAACAATGATTAAAGGTGAAAAGTAATGGGGGACTTTCGGGAGAGATGTGACCCAATTCTGGGGAACTTTAGACCCCTCTAGCCCACGCTTGGTTCCAATCGGTTCATGTTTATCTGCTCCGGGAAATCTTGTTCTATTGACAGAACTATAGAAGTATTGCCATTTGCACATTTGTGTAATACAATAGGTGCAGCAGTATACATAGTGTGTGTGTGTGTGTGTGTGTATGTATATATATATATATATATATATATATATATATATATATATATATACACACACACACACATTCTAGTATTGTCATTGTTATAATGTCCCCTAAGAGATTGACTAAAGGCAGAAATTGTATTTTAATTCTATACTTCTATATGTAAATATAACTAGAAAATTATATCTAAAATATTTCTATTTAAAAATATGTATTATATTTATGTCTAAAAAAATTAAATAAGCAGCCTTTCAAACTGCCTCTCTTAACAATTATAGCACTTTTTTTGTTTGATCACTTTTAAAGATCAAGTGAACTCTAACATACGAGATCAGCAGACTGCCTGCAGACCATAGGCATCATCAAGCTTCTGCCTTTTGATATTTATCTTTGGAATCAGTATGCATAAGCCATTATGAAGGCTGGAGAGCCGTCTATGAATGAAAAGCAGGCATAAGGAGGAAAGAATTCAAAACAGAGCCACAATGCAAGACCTGGCCATGGCAAAATCAACAGTGAACACTGTGGGAAGAAAAGGAAGGTTAATCGTCCACTTTATATTATAAGAACACTAGCAGTTGAATATAGAATAATTGATGGGGCTGAAACAAAAAATTGAAAAAAAACTATCTTTGATAGATGTTTGCCACCTTTACACAACCTGGACAAATTTCTTTGAAGCAGTTGAGCAGAGGTGTGGTGGAGATCATAGAGAATAAGAAGTTAATACATGGATGATCATTCATCATAATTGATATTCCTCCAACCAAAGATAAGCAGAGAGTCAGCCAGAGGGAATTCAATCACTGCGAGTGTCACAGATGTCTGCCTTCCTCATCTCAGAAAATGATGACCTCATTTTCAGACCTTACTTTGTGGAAGTGATCGAGTTCTTGTAGAAATCCGTTGTAGCAGCATTAAGAAGAGGTCTTTTTCCACTTCATCTCTCTGCCACTGTTCTCAGCACGCTGAGGACACTGAGTCCATGTACCGGTCTCTGCTGAAAATGAGCAGCATTAGGATTTAGAAGTGTTATATGTGGAACTGGTAAATGGGCCTAAATGTGCAGTGCTCCAACACGCCTTTTCTCTTTCTCATACACTCGTGCTTGTGGAAGGACTGAGCAAGGAGGACATATTGTATGTTTTTACATGCCTTTTTCTTCTGTTTGACAACCGCCTAGCAACACCATAGCAACGTAAACCACCTGTCAAATCAAATAAAATCAAATGAAAATGTTTTTGTGTAGCGCTTTTTACAACTGCTGTTGTCACAAAGCAGCTTTACACAATCAACTTCTTAGCAACCACTTAGCTGCCACTTGGGATATCTTAGCAATCTATGGGGCCTATCTAGCAACCATTTAGCAACACCATAGCAACCACCAAGCAACACCATAGCAACATCACAGAAAGCACCTAGCAACTTCTAAGCAACCCCATAGCAGCCACCAGGGACAGCTCAGCACCTGGGATATCTTAGCAGTATCTAGCTCCTATTTAGCAACCATTTAACAACACCATAGTAACCACCTAGCAACTATCGTTCTCCGACCTTTACTCATTGCAACCACCTGGTATACCATAGCAATGATTTAGCAAAAGCAGTCTTACCTAGTGACCTCATATCAACAGCCTAGCAACTATTTGAAAGTGGGAACCACTTAAGCTGCACAACCATTCAGGAAATTCCCATTTCTAGATTATTTACAGCTTCCTGGTGACCTAGTAATTATTTGAGAGCTGTGATGTCGCAGACAACAATTATATTAGAATCATCAAATTTAATTAAATTCAATGCAAAATTTTAATTGAAAATATAATGTATGTTTAATGTTCATTTTTGTTCTCAGTTTAATAAAAAAAAACATAGCATAGCAAGTTTTTTTTGCTAACACTAAATGTTGAGTTTGACCTTTTTTGCTCTTGGTTAAATGTATTTAAAGTAGTTAGACAGGGATGAGTTAATTCTGACACTGACTTTGGCTTAACCCTTGTGTCTCTGTAAGTATTTGTTTTATCCTATTCAGAAATTTACAGGTTTTGTGTTTGGCAACTCAGATGTACACAAACTACTGAGAAAATCAGGTCCTTATGTTCTGTTGTAACACAGCTTCGCTTATCTGTAATTACATTAATAGGCGACTCTCACGGTTCTCCCGTATGAGGTTCAGGAACCTGCTGGGATGGTCTACTCTATTGTATTACAAATGTCTTGTTTTGTATAGCTGAAATTTATCTCTGTGTGGTGTAAAGCCACTGCGCTTTCTTTAGGCAATGGCTAGTCCCTCATCAGTCAGCGGAATCTAGTTTTTCTAATTATGCCATATTGGGACTGCAGGAGGGGCTTAAGACTCTCTAATATATCTTTTAATCATCTCTCCTAATATCTGAGTATTATCAGTCACGTTTGATTTTATAAGTGAAAACTCCATTAACCTCAGCTTAACCTTAAAGCTGTGAAACTCTAAATCTATGAAAAGTTAATCCCAAACCTCCACCTCTTCACATGAGGAATTGGTGGTTGAAAAAGAAATGAGTAAACACCAAGGCCGCGGCCTGATATGAGTATAGGAAAAATGTCAAGTCTTCACGTCCGATAAACAAATGTTCGGCAAAAGAAGTAAATAATGGATAGGAGAATATACTCTTCTCAGAAAAGGTCTGTGGATATAAAAATGCTGAGGTGTCAGTGTGATGTGGTAAATGCTGAATCACTGTGTGAATATCACACTCCGCAGTGTCAAGATCAGCACCTACTTTTAACTGTGCGTCAGGTCGTTGTACCCTTAGCACTACACAACTTGTTGTCACTGCAGTGCTGAGAATGACCCGCCACCCAGATAACACCTGCTCTGTGGTGGTCCTGCAGGGTCCTGACTATACAGAGAGACAAATGGACTACAATGGTCTATAATGATGGAACTTTAAAGTGCTCCTTTGTGGTAAGTGCAGCTCATAAAATGGACAGTAAGTGTGGAAACAAGGAGGGTCTTAATGTTTTGGCTGATTTATTTATATTTTTATTTTTACTGATATTTTTATTGAAGTTCATTGGGTTGTAGATTTGGTGAAACGTGTTAACATTTGGAAAATAGGTGAGATGAACATCAAGCAATATATGACTGTCAGTTCAAACCTCGTAAACACTTGAGCATCTTCCTGGTTCCACTTCATTTATTCAATCTCCAGTCAAAATAACTTGCACAAAAAGTAGAAGTTATTGATTTTACAGGAGCTCTTTCTAAGGAGTGCAGATATAAGGTTAATTCACTTGCTTAAGACAGGAGAAAGGCGACAGTTTTAAAAATGGAAGTTGGGAAACTGATTCAAAGATCTTAAGCAAACTGAACCCCTAACAAGAAACTAGCCCTGTTAGGTAAACTGCACTTCAGGTTGTCATCCTTGAGAATCGGGATAACACTAAGCCCCATGTTTGCTCTATCTATCCCTCCACTGTGAGAAGACGACTCAACACCATGAGTGTGAAAGTACGTGAAGCTGTTCAGGAAGCTTTTACTGAGAAAAGGAAACAGACGAACAAGAAGAACTTTGAATCAAATCAAACTGCTGAAGATGCTGCTGACCAACCCAGAGTTCAGACCTCAACATCATGATTGAATATGTTTGGTTTGTATACCTTGGATGTAAGAAGCACAACATTCTCCTGAACCTCTAACACTGAACTTTTATAGGTGTGGATCAATCTCTCTCCAGATTTCTACAGAACAACCCTTACGAAAAGAAAGGAAGCTCTAGGTAAGCTAAAGGGTGGACTCACTAAAGATCACTGATATCCATCTGTTTTTTTTTTTTTTATGGGATCATCATTTTCCCCATATATTTCTTTGAGATTCATAATGAGCAGAGTGTTTGAAGCTATTCTGCATTTGCTGAGCATCAGCAGATTTGAGATACTGTATGTATCTCTCAATATATCTCTTTGCAGTGCAGGAAACCAAGGCCTGATTAGAATGCTAATTCCAAGACCTGCTCGCTATGAATCAAGTTCAAGAATCAAGATTAATCAAGTTAGCAGCCTCACTTTTGGCTTGTCCTTTAGAAATGCCTATTAGACACATGCTGAATGTGTAGTTATTCTGCGAGATAATTCTATTAGGAAGAAGCTAATATCTAAATGAAAATGGTGTGTCATCATTGCCATCCACAAAACACGAGCTCAGCGTGTCATCTGTCACAGATGTTAGAACAATCATCACAACAGACAAAAGGCTGAGTTAACAGCTGGGGAAAGTGCAAAGCCACCACTTATCCCCCAATTGCTGAATCGCAGATGAGAAACACACATTTTCTACATTTTCATGGTGATAAAAACCAAGACATCTGTCCCCTGGAGTATAAGTACGAAAATATTAAAATTAGTCTGTCAGTGCTGCATGGATCTCAAGCCTGCAGCTAAACAATTTGTTGAGAAAGGGGGGTAAAACGACCAGGCTTGTCAAAAGAGCACTAGACTGCAGAATAAAGGAACACAACACAAACAGGAAACAGCAGAGTAACCCAAATGGCCTACATCCAAAACAGTAAGGTAATACCAAGGCTTCTTCAAGAACACCAGTTCTGTTTGCAGAGGTGCTTCAAAAGGTTCGTTGAGCAATGTGTGTGTGGAGTGTGAAGAACCATATCAATAATAAAGGTGCTACACAGGGTTCCTTTCAGACTTTCAGAGTCGTCAGATCATTGTACCCTAGACTTGTTGTTACTGCAGTGCTGAGAATGACCTGCTCTGTGGTGGTCCTGCGGGGTCCTGACTATACAGAGAGACAAATGGACTACAATGGTCTATAATGATGGAACTTTAAAGTGCTCCTTTGTGGTAAGTGCAGCTCATAAAATGGACAGTAAGTGTGGATTAATGTTATGGCTGATTTATTAATTATAAATTGGTTGTAAATATTTATAAATTGGTTGTAGATTTGGTGGTTTATATATAGAAAAATACTGCATAATGCATAATCCACCCCACTTGATCCATATAATGATCTCCGCAGATATCACTGATCATTTGAAAGAGGTGTGTTAGAATTTGGGATGGATGTAAAACCTGCAGGAAGGAAGCTCTCCAGATATGGGGTTGATGACCACTGGTGTATGCTGTATTATGATGAGTAATAGCTGATGGACATGGGGAAACCATTTTTGCTGCCACCGTAGTCTTCAGTTCAGTCTTCAGGAAGGAATGTCAAGCTTGGTCTTTTTTTTTTAAACATTATGCTGAGAAGGTGGTGGATATGTTCTCATGTTTGTCACCACATCTATAATGCATTAGAGAAGCCAGCATAGTTTGCTATATTCATAAGAGGAAAATAACCCAGTGGAGAGGTTGATTGAGTGCTATGAAGGAGGCGTAGGATGGAGTCGGAAGGAGGGGGGAGGAATGACCTCAGAGGCAAGTGTGGTGCACCATTTGACTCTTTTCATCTTTAGCCATTTACCAACCTTTATGTGACGGTTGCGGCTATTCAGCGCTCCATGTTGCCTTGAATATGATTTCTGTGTAAAGGCTGGGAATGGAAAGTGACCCTGACTACTCCTATATGAGAAACCTTTGCAGAACACCATGGGCATGTTTCTCCTCCGCATCTTGTTCATCGTTATTTGAATGATGTTAGGAGAGGAGTCGGCCATTGGATATCACTCACTCAGCTACAAGTGCTTGCAGTTGCAGGTGATTTTATGGTCCAGTTGCAATGAGCTATTTTTTGACATGTTCTCCATGGGGTTGAGAAATAATGGCCTTGCGAGGGTCCTAATTCGTAGTGTCTGGTGGCACTCGATGGCAGCACAGTCGTGGAGGTGTTGCCGCTAAATTGTAAGATAGTGGCATGTGTCTAGCATTGTTCTCTGTTCCCTGTTGGTATGTGGGTTTTGGGCCCTGTAGTGTCAGCGCTCTTACAAGCCCTGGACAATTGCCCAGTGCTTTCTTTCTGGGAGCTCCGATTTGTGGACACTTGCAGAAGGCAGTGTGGGGCACACTTGATGCGCTTTTATAGTAAGAAGTGTATCTAATATATCTTGAAGCATTTCTTCTTAGAAGCCACTGAAATTCCTGTTGATAAAGGCATGGCGTTATTAAATGCGAACTATTACTCGGTCGTGTCTCTGCAAATAATCTGTCGAACATACACTTCCTACAAGAGAATGAAGTTAGAAGGTAGCTGATATCGAAATATCAGAGCTAAATGAGCAACTGGTTGAATAGCAGCAGACAGCATGACAGCAGGTAAAAGCTAATTACCCTGCCTCTTACAGTACTAGGTGCACATGTCTGGGGAATTTGGCTGAAGACTGTTATTATCTCCTAGTCCTGTTTTTACTCCATTAAACGCTAGTTTCTGTACCACAGTTTGATACTTTGATACTTACTTAGCTCGTTATAGCTCAGTTAGAGGTAGGCTAGGACTCACCACAGCTCAGCAAAGTTCCTGCAGTCTGCAGAAACAGTGGAGCGGTTTTAATGTTGTCGGTGCCTCATTGAACAACTGGGGTAAAACAGTGATGAAATGTGACTGTCTGGATGCAGTTGTGTAAATACTGAAAATGGGCGACAGTTGGTGGCCAACTTTGGTGGTCTTAAGGAAAACAGTATAAAATATTAGAATGTGTGTGTGTGATGCTGCTGTAGCAGACATCCCACCTTGCAAATTCCAAATTCCTTTCAGGAACGTGGCACCAAGTTAAGCAAGTCCACAGGGAGTCTGGCCTCATCATAAAGGGCATCAATAGAGCAGCACAGCCAAATAGGCCTAAGTTGTAGGGCTGTGGCAGTGTGAATGTGCAAGGGTGGTGTGTGAAACACCTCTCGAACCCAAAATGGGATTTTGTAATTGATTTAATTTGATGTGATTGACAAACATGGTGTTGTATTTTATATCAAAATACTTCAGTTAGTGGTTCTAAGTTCTGTAAAAGATTTGTGAGGCAGCACGTTCTGTCTGTGTGTTGACATGATGAAAATGCAAATTGCTGCGTGCAGCCTCTGATTGGTGCCTACTCAGTAATTTGCCCAGGCTTGTTGAGATCAGAACATGGATCCAGCACAGTGTGAGAAACTGCAGAAATCCTGGTAAGCCTGTTAAGCAAATTTTGATATTTATTTCAAGAGTCTGGGCTAAATCTTTTAGCGATTCCCGGAATGTTCTAGCTAACTATTCATACAAACTGTACTTTTTTCTACCCTTTCGCAAGTGAGTTCAGGCTGATCTGGCTGATGATCTGCACAGATCAAGTTCTTTTAGCACGAGTGGTGTGGGAGTTCGGGAAGTGGACCATTACTCAGCAACTTAGCCGTATGCCATTTGTAGAATGGTGTGGATCTACAGGTAGTAATTGTGCAATAAAAGATCAGATAACGAATCCTATGGTATTTTTTATTGTTTTTGCTGTTTTAATAAAGTGCTGACACTTCATGACTTCTGATCTGACTGATATAAAATGTTTTAAAATATTTTTTTTTTCATTTGTTTGTTGAATTCGTGCTGTCAATTAACCCACTCATTCATAGTGCCCCCTAGCACTAGGATTGCTCCCAAAACACTAGGAGGGTAAGGACTTAACACACGCCTCCTGTTTTTGAACTTCAACTGATGCGGCATCGCCAGGCAGCTGACACGCTCAGAGGAAAGCATCGGGTTCCTACCTCCACCGCACTAGCTAACAGATGCCCATGCCGGTCAACATCACGACACAGCAATGAGGAGGAGCAGGAGCCATCTGCTCAATCTGCCCAATTGTGCTCTCTCAGACTCTGGTTGCTGATGGCAAAGCAGCATGGCTTGTGATTTGAACCCGCAACTCATAGGTCATTAAAATCTGAATTTAAAGATAAATACAATGCTAAATGTTTGCTGTGCACTGGCCGGTAGGACCAGCAAATTTACATAGATTAACACAGGTCTTGCTGTGCTGTAGTTGCACGTTGTTTTCTGGGGAAAGCTGGTTAGATGAACTAGTGGAATTAACACTGCATCACATTCAAAGCTGAACATTCTACTCTGAACATTTCAATACCAGATACCAGCCACGGCAAATTCCATCGGTGGGACCGTACTTACTAAAGGGTTAAAAACAACCTTCATCATGGTGATCTCAGAGATATGTGGGGATCTGGGATGTAACAGAATATTTGATCTGCTGACTGATTGCATATGTTAGATTGATGGCATGCTTCATTAGGTAGAGAAAAGCTGTTCTCAGACAGTGTACTGGTGACCGGGTAGATCACATATTCCAATAGGTGGATTTTGTGCATGGGTTATGCACAATATACATATCTGGGTGTGTGTGTGTACTCACTGCCCCTAACACGTGTGTGTGTGTGTGAGTGTGTGTTCACTACCAGATGGGTTAAATGCGGAGGACACATTTCGCTGTACAGTCCACACTGTACAGTGACGAATACGTGCACCTTTATCCTTTACCTTTATATACATTTTCTGTAATGTATAGTAAATGAGACATGCAATCGTCACCAAGCCAACTGTTCAAGAACAAGTTTCTTGTCAATGTTTTTTTTTGGTAATGATTTCCTTATTATGAACGTCATTGTTAATGTTGGTTGTGGATGATGTGGCTCTTCACACTAGCAAGATTAACCTAAATTAAAAGGAAACATGAATTGCAGTTCCCTGGTGCTAAATACAAATGGAAATGTGTAAAATGGCAAATAACACCAGAGATGTAAAGGTTCATTTTAGCATTTTCACTCTTGGTTGAACATGATTTGTTAGGTTTTGGCTTTTCAGTCGCAAATTGCTGTTATATTGTTATTTTTTATTGACGCGTACGGCGAGCACTCTGAGGGCATGAGCGGAAATTGAAATTACTTTTTAAATTGTCTCATGCATTTGATCGATGTCTTTTCTTTGATAAATGGTGAAAGAACTATTGTGAGGAAGTCCACCTCTGCCGCTTCCCAAAAGATAGCTTGTTTGTCTTTGTTGTTCAGCAGCTTGAACGTAACAGTCTGTGAATTCTTATTCCTGTATTTATTTATTTTTTGCTCAATTTTGCCAGAAGGTGTAAGCCAGAAAGTTCAGGTGTGTAGACAAGCAAGCTGTGTGCTTAACTTTGTAATAACAAATAGGAATAATAATTATTAACCATCGTTGATGGTCTAGTAATACATTTCAGGTACAGTATACCTACAGTCAAACTGTCTAGGCCTCTCGTTATCTTATAAGCCTTTATCTGCTCACTGTAAACACAGCCTTAATATTTGCAGCAAATGCTTAAACACCTTAAAAAATGTTCAAAAATATTCAAATTTGGGCACCTTACAGAGTCAGGGCTTAGTAACACCACCTTTGGCAGAATTCACAGCTTGCAAATACTTTTTTTTATCGAGCTTAAAGTCTTTCAGTTCTTGTAGTTGGAGTTCCTCCCACTCTCCTTTGCAAAAGGCCTCTAGATATTCTTGGACCATGTTCCATGTACAGCTTGGAGACATTTAAGGTCTATTCACAAATATTCTATGATGTTTAGATCGGGGGACTGTAAACACTATTGCAAAAGCTTTGGTTAGTGTGTCTCCAGGTATTTCATGGTGGGGTTTGTGTTAAGTTTTGGGTCATTATCCTGTTGTAGACTTGCCTCGGGCCTTTCTAATCAAGGTGTGAGGTCTTAAAAAACCTCTTTTGCACATTGATTTTTTTAATGTTGATTAGCTACAGAGGATGTAATACTTCTCAAAAGAAATGTGAAAACTATGCACACAACACACCTAATATTTGATTGAATGTACCTTAGCAAGTTTCACCTTGACCAGATGCTTTTGATAGCTTGTAACAAGCTTCTGAAAGGATGCTGTTTTGCTGTTTTGGATATTTGCCCGCTTGCATTCAAAGAATTGTTAGATTTCAGTCAAATGTATTGCTTTTCCTCACAGTCCAGACATTTTCCACAGGATTGAGTTCCGGCCATTCCAAAAGCTTGATATTAGCCTGCTCTATCCACTCTGCAACCAATTGATGTGTGTTTGGGGTCACTGGTTTGTTGGAACACCCAGTTATGTCCAAGTATCAATGAATTGAGGTTATGCTAAAGAATTCTGAGGTAGTCCTTGTTCGTTGTTCACTTTGTACAATGTAATATGCAATGCAGCAAAACAGGCCGAGAGCATAGTACTACCACCACCACCATACCTAAAATGTTGCTACAGTGTTCTTAGGGTTGAGTCCAAACTTACCTCTGGGTTATCATGGCCAGATAACTCAATTTTTGTCTTAGCTGTCCATAAAACACTGCTCAGAGTTGACAGACAGTGACAGTGGTGTTCCAGCAGCTTCTAGTTCATGGCAGGCCTGTGCCTTGGTGGTTCCTCACTCATTCCTGACCGTCCAAACCAATTTCCTCTCAGCTTAGGGTGACAGGTCGTGTCTTCTTCCAGATCCCGACAAAGTGGCTACACTTCCCCATAACATGCACTTACATTTGCAACAATTTGCAACTTGTTTGTACTGATGGTCTTGGAAGCATGCAGGTCTTTAGTGAGGACTCCAAGAGACATCCCTGACTTGTGTAAATCTATGGTCATCCTTCTCAGATCTGCAGAGATCTGAGCTCCTTGGACTTTCCCATTGTACTGTGTATTGGTCAATCCAGTGAGTGATGTCAACAAACCCAGCACAGGAAACTAACAGGAAATTATGTGGACGCTTTCTTGACATTTTAAAAAAGGACATTTTGGAACTTTCTGCACCACTGAATTAATCATCTAAATGGGTGTGTGTATATTTATGGCCCTGTGTGTATACATCTGACCCTGTGTTGATTGCATAACCCCCTTCTGTTTAAGATGTATGCTGTACTCTCATTCAAAATCATTGAAAGCTCAACATTGCCAATGCCTTCATGCCCATGATAAGTGTATGTAAACTTCCAACCACAGCTGGATATTTGTATTATATATACAGTATATGTATTGTAATGTGTTTCATTATTATTCTTGGCTGCAATTCCAAACAGCCAAGAGGGATTCAATCTATCTTCTGAATTTAGAGCAGCTATAGCTGTTGGAAGTGACTGAATGTGTCTTCTTTCTCTGTGGGTGCAAATACATTTACATAATGCTCTCGCTTTCCCATCACTATTGTGCTCAAGTATTAACACTAGTGCAGTTCTAGGATTAGACTGCATTATACCCACATACATCTGGTAATCTGCAGACTTTGCGGTGAATCCCAGTGTTATGGTGCAGGATAAGGCTCCACTGTTAAATCGCTGGCTGTTGAGGATTGTGGCAGCTGTTGCTCAGCCTGTGGTCTTACTTTTCATCACATTACAAAGCGCATGGCAGGATTGATTCTGACATTGTCAAACAGCTTTGAGTCTGGTTAATTGTCAATTTTTTAATACATTTCTTTACTTATTTGAATTTTTTATTTTTTATTATCAAACCGCAATCTGCCGTTCCTGTGGAAGCAGTGGGAACAGTTGTTCAATACGGCACGGAAAGGAGATAGAGGTCAGTAAATGAGAGCTAGAGAGGGGGGCCAGGAGAGAGAGAGAGCAAGAGAGAGAGAGAGAGAGAGATCTTCTTCTGGCAGGGCAGTGATGCATCCTAGCATAGACGATGGTGTGCCCAGGGAGAAGACAATCTCTCAGCGGGTGTCATTACCTGTCATTCAGGCTAACTATGTCCAGCGGGTGCCCTTAGACAGGCCCGGCGTAATTGTCTGAGATAGAGAGAAAGAGAGGAAGTGAAAGAGAGAGAATAGTGGGGAAATGGGTGGATGACGAGTGGAAGGATACAGATAGACAAGTCTAGTTGACAAACAGCCTCTCAGAGAACCAGTTAAATAAAAACGACAGCAGCTCAGTCTTCAGCAAGCCACTGAAACCAGAGAAGGTCAAGAATCAGGAGTGCTCAAAGATCTCATGGACCAAACTATGTATAATAGTGTGCAAGTTGTAAGGTAAGCACGTCCCTTCAACAGTGTTTTGACAAATTAAGCCCAGGACATCTCCAGAAGGCTCAACAGTGAGGTTTGGCACTCGCCTTCAAGCTCTGAGAACTGTAGAAACATACTAGCCTCCCTGGTGACTAGTTCATGCCTAGCTCCACTGGCACCGCTCAGTGCCACAAGTACCATGTGGACCCTACACACTACAACAATGACCGTGCACACAACACGCCTGCACTACATCAATGTAAGTCTGGTGACTAAGGCCATGCCTAGCCCCACTGGCACCGTTAATGCATGCTCAGTGTCACCTGTAATAATGTTGGCAGTTGGAGTTCTCCTCTAAGCATGTTGAACTGTCCAATTGTGCAGCATGAGTAGCAGTCTTTAACCCTCCAGTGCTGGTTGCATCGAGTAATGAGGGGAGTCCTAGTCCAGTGGAGTCTCAGAGAGCACAGCTTTCTAATCAAGGTGTGAGGTCTTAAAAAAAAAAACTCCACTGGCAGCAAAACAGGCAGAGAGCATGGTACTACCACCACCACCATACCTAAAAATTGCTACAGTGTTCTTAGGGTTGAGTCCAAACTTACCTCTGGGTTATTGTGGCCAGATAACTCAATCTTTGTCTTAGCTGTCCATAAAACACTGCTCAAAGTTGACAGACAGTGACAATAGTGTCCCAGCAGCTTCTAGTTGATGGCTGTGGCCTGGAGTCCCAGAGAGCACAGCTGGCCCAAATGGTCCATGCATGACATCTTCATTGCACTCATAGTTTTGGATTGTCAGGAGGGGCAAATGCCTAATGGTCCAGGTAATAGGTAATGGACAAATGCAGGGGAGATGGGGGGACACTGCTTTTAAATGAGGTCGAGAACATGGTTAGTGTGTAACCTTATCTATAGCATCTCTTTGATTTTTCCTTGCTTTCTTCAATTATTTTGGAAGCTGTTCGTAGGTTCTTATCTCCTTCAATCCTAATGTTTAATTTGTTTACAACTTAAATACAGCTTAGAAGTTCAGTTGCCAGCCTGGTCCAGGATATCTACCTTTCTCCAGAGTGTAGTTCCATCCTTAATCCCTCCTATCAGCATCTGCAGAAGACCTCAAAAACCTGAATCAGGTGTGTAGCAAACTGCAGGGAATTCTAAATTCTATACTATATTAGAAAGTGAGGCGTGCTGAGCTGTGAGCTCGTATCAGATTGATGTCAGGGTGTGTCATGAGTTCTTTTAAAAAGCATGGTGCAGCATCAGCAGCTCTTTCAGTCATGGCTGGACATCTGGTTTCGTCTGGCTGGAGTATAGATCCGTCTTTGCAGGATCCAGCCCCTAGCCTGCTATCGACTTTGCTGTGATCTGGTAGATCCTCCATGTTTTGACATGTCTCCCACCTTGTGGTAAATTTTATTTCATTATTCATGAGAAAACCTCTGAGCAAAGAGTAGCCCGCACCGAACCCTGCGAAACCCTTTAATGTGACAGGCCGCGAGCAGCTCTTTTAGCGCATGTGCTGGATGAGATAATGTCACAGAGGTCTCGTTCTCCTTTGACTCCTTCAGGACAGCTTAAACCCTGCAGAGCTTTATTAGTCTGCTGTCAATATCAGTCAGGTGAAGCGCCAGCATCAGGAAAATGTGGCAGAGCAAGCTAAGGTGAGTCTAATCTTCCCTTCTGCTCTTTTTGCAGGCTATTGATGATAAATTCTGAAAATGAATTTCAGGTAACAGCGAAGTCAGTTTGGCTGAATGTACTAAATGAAGCGGGGAATGTGCAGTTGGACAATTTACTCCTCACACTCCAAGCTTATTAGTGAAAAATACTTAAGTAAATAATCCTTTTTAATATACTTTGTATTTTACCCAAGTATTAATTACACTTATGTATTGTAGTCTTTATAAATTACATTTCTAAAAAAATATATATATTGAATAGAACTTTTTTATATTTAATATTTTAGAGAACAATAATATAAAATAATAAATAAATACTTAAATAAAAAGGGCATAGGAAATAATAATAATACAAATAAAATATTAAATATAAAACATAAAATCCAATATAAAATATATTTTTATTTAATTATTTTATTATTTTATTTATAGATACATTAATTTATTAATTACAAAACTTCTGTTCTCCAAAGGAGTTTCAGTTTATGACCTAGGGGATTGGCCACTTAACATGTTTAAAGGAAATGAATAATCTGTTATATAATTATTATATGTGACCCTGACAGCAAAACCCTGCTCTACTGAAGAATGCATGCATGATTTACATACATTTTCTTTTAGACCTTCAAACTACTTGTACAAAATCCTATGGTGGAGAGAGACACAGGGATTATGGTGCAATGCTGTGGCTATCTACGATCAAACTCAGTGTATTAGCATATAAATTAATTTATACTTTTTTACTTAGTATTGCGTATATTTTTGCCTTTATATTTAAAGTGTGTAAAGTACTCAAACTTTCACCCATTTATTATTCAGTTATACAAATGTGTTATTTAATAATTTATTGAATGTTTTGTCTAGACAGAAACTATATTTACAGAAATGTTTTATAGAATTTTTACAAATTATACAACTCTCTTTTCAGAGCAATCCAAGATAATCAGCAAATTACATACATTTTAGTTTTTTGTTAAATCTGTGTGATGTGATGAAAAACAAATGTAAATTGGTAGGTGTTATATTATATAAATATTATATACATATTATGTAAAAGGTAATATTATATAAAATATGAAAAGAAATATAAAGTAGTAAATAATAATAATAACAGTCTAAGCAAGATCTTCGACTTATTCCTAAAAAAAAAGAGCGCCCCCTTCCAGGCATCAGTAGTTCTCGACTGAGCACCATGCTCATATGGTAAACTGACAATTCTAGTGAACGTTTATTGTGTAATTCGTCTGCTGACTGAATTAACAGTAATATTGAGGAAAATGTGAAGGTGCACGTATTTGTCACTGTACAGCGAAATGTGTCCCCTGCATTTAACCCATCTGTGGTAGTGAACACACACTCACACACACACTAGTGAGCACACACACACACACACACCCAGAGCAGTGGGCAGCCAACGCCAGCATCCAGGGAGCAGAGAGGGTAAAGGGCCTTGCTCAAGGGCCCAACAGTGGCAGCTTGCTAAGCCCGGGAATCAAACCCACAACCCTGTTATTGATAACCTGGCGCTCTATCCGCTGAGCCACCACTGCCTAAGTTTCACAGAATATTTGGTGTGTTACATCACTTACTAATACCTCTACATGTGGTTTCTAGCTTGGAAGTTACACAGACACATCACATTAGCCTAGGACAACAGTAAATGCTATGGATTATTCGTAACAACTGAAAGTAACTGCTACGGTTTGAAACCACTATGTGATGTAGGCCGTTACAAGAGTAGTGAATGAAGGTCTTGACCTGCCTACAGGTCCTTAAAATGTGAGGGGTTAACAGCGATTCAGTGGTGGCCTCTGGAAGATCCGCATTAGCCTTTAATCCATTGACATTTCCCCAGACTTGCCCCACGACTGTCACCCCTGTGCCTTTCTCTACACAACACACTGAAAATTGCATGTCAGCCGCCGCTGATATCCGTCCGCTTGACTGAGTGTGCAGGTGCTCGGGAGACGTTCTCCTGGCTTAGCCCATAACCCGACGGCTGAAATGCACATTAGCAGGCTCACTCACAAACACAATAAGAAGAAGGATCGGTCATGAAATATCGACTGTTTTCGCTCAAAGGCAGTGGGGCAGGTGGGGACACACTGCCGCAAAGTCACTGCCCTTGCCACTATCTATCACGTATGGATACTACGCCAGTGGTCCTTTGACATTTCATGCTTTGGAGAAAATTCTTTTATCATATCCAGTTTGATTAAGTAAATCTCCTAGAGGTGCTTGGAAATCTTTTGGCTGAGCCAAGTTTTGGGGCGCCAGATAATCTGGTGTTGAACCAGGATCTTGTTTTAGACCCTGTAAGAGGATGGGAGGCCAGCCCTTTGAATTCTCAGAAAGGCAGACCATCATACCAAAAAAAAAAGGGATTTCAAGAGCAGTTACAGTATGACCATGAATAATGCATTCAGAATACAGGCTATTATTTAAGCGTTCCGGCTGCCCTGTAGCTGCCTGGTTCTCTTTCGGGTTTCCATTTAGGCTTCTTCCCTTTGATTAAGATGTGGATCTGTTTAAGTTTCTCCTAGGACCTGTCCCATTAGTGAGATGTACGATTATCTACCTGAAAACACTGCCCTTCTTGTCAAAGCCTCATAAATAAGCTTGTAAATGATGTGTAACTACACCGTTTACAAGCTTATTTATGAGGCTTTGACAGTCTTAGAGACTAAACATTTTTCCCAACAATAAATCGTGCCGTAAAGGTCAGAGCGGCCCGCAGAGATTCTTCAGGAAAGATTTTTGGGAGATTGCCACCAGTAGGTTTCTCTGGGCTACGTTTTGGCTGTGGAGCCTCTCCTGCAGGAGCTAATGAAACCCCTGGGATCCGTGAGGGTGGGGGTGTTGATAGTGAGTCATCAGCGGGACCGGTTCACTAGGAGAGCGCCTGTGTGCCTGTGACCGGCACCTGGCCTGCAGTGCCCTCATTTCCGAGAGGATTCAAGAGCATGGGTCTGATGGAAGTGATTGGGCCCAGACAGTCTCAAGCACATCTGTTCCCTTCACCTGTCTGTAATGGCCAAGTGCACACTACTCGATTTTAGCTCCAATTTTCCTCTCGTTGTTTCTTTGGCTTTGCGACAAACCTTTGCACATCGGAGACAAATCGCTGCCCGTCAGAATCGATCCTTAAGCATGAGCAGCTCAGAGAAGACATGTCTAGAAGGCACCACAGACCCTCCTGAAATGTTTGAACTGATTGAAGATATATTTTGTAGCTTGAGAAGAGAAAGACGAGTAGTGAAACCCATGAGAATACAAGACAACCATATTTACCATTTGTGAGGGACACAGATGGAATTTGGCTTCCGCCTTTAACCATTCCGTGCAGTGAACACACACATACACACCAGTGAAACGCACACAGTGGACAGTGAGCACACATGCCCGGAGCGGTGGGCAGCCATTTCTGCGACGCCCGGGGAGCAGAGAGAGTGAAGGGCCTTGCTCAAGGGCCCAACAGTGGCAGCTTGCCGAGCCCTGGTATAGAACTCATAACCCTGTCATCGATAGCCCGGATCTCTAACTGCTGAGCCACCAATTAGAGCTGATGTAGAACCTCTCAAGGAATGAGCTGTATTAGTGAAGGCACCTGATGTTCTCTATGGACCCAGGAACTGAGAGCAGCATGAATGGCTCTTAATTTATTCAATGCTTTATCTGGAAATGATCTCAAGTTGAAAGGTTGAAAAAGACGGGGGTAAAGAGCCAAACACTTCTTACTGCAGATACAGGTTGATATAGTGCTGAAAACAAATGCTAGTGGAATCCAGCAATTCTAGGATTTGGATTGTTGTGTAGTCTCCACCTTGGCCTTAATTAGCCAGCACACCTAGCACAGCATCACCTGCTTGGCAATGTGGCCTGTTCGCTGGAAAATCCACTCTGGCGTGGGAGTATGATGGCAATAGGATGGAGCGCAGCAGCAGACAGGTCTGAAGCGCCGGCCCCAGTGTGCTCTCAGAGAGGTTAATGACAACAATTTCGATTGGACCTCTCTGGAGGGTGGAAAGCTCGTTCCAGGTCACTCGCGGCTGACCTTCTACCGCTGGTTATTGCGAGGGAATACAGGAAGCATCTCACCCTGAAGATTTAATTGGACAGCTGTATCCCCCTTGGTGATTGCTTCTGTTGTACTGTTAGCATGAGTGCCTGCACACACGGGTGAAGATTTGCTGTGGCCCTACAGGCTCCTTCAGGTTCCTCCAACACTGAGCTGGGCTAGAGAGGACATAAACCAGTGGGACAGCACAAGCACAAACTATTTGTGTCATATTGCAAAGCCAGTGGAGTCCTGTCGATGGTGTCAGATGTTCAGGCATTAAACGACCAGCATGCTCCCAGGCTTTGCAAGCTACCACTGGGTTCTGAGCTGTGTGATTGGACCTGGTGTTTCTTATCCACTCTATGCACTCAGGAGGTGCCGAAAATACCAGTGTTTTCTGGCTTTGGCCAGATTAGCTAATTGGACCAGGATTTACAGGCACGTTTTCCATAATTCCATGCGTATGCAAGGTGAAGACACTGCATACAGGTTTTTTTTTGTCTTTGGAGAGTAAGTAAAGGCTCTACTTTGGTGCTCTGTAATTGGGTGGGCTGGCTTTGGCTGTGCAGGCATGATAAGACACACACACAGTGGGTTCTTACCTCACTGGAAGTCATTAACTGCCGGTCGTTCTGCATTCCCTGCTGAGTTTAATAGAACAAAGTAAAATCTCTCCGTCAGAAAAGGAAGAACCCACGTCTGACAGATCAGCCTGGCTTCACTGACCAACCTAATATGTGGCGGCAGGTGGCTGCATGAGGTGCGAGGTGCCGGCAGTGCCCCAGGCTGGGCCTGGCATGACCGGGCGCAGCTGGGGGGATTGAATCCTGGTGCTCGGTGCACATCTCCGCAGGGAGTCATGTCTAATCCGAGATCAAAGAGTCTTTGGAAAACAAGCGAGTAGGGCAGACGTGTGCTTGGGGGTTTGCCTCACTGTTAACACTCCTTACCTCCTGACCCCAGCATCATGGGGCCGTGCAATGCTACTGTTCCATCTCATGAGCCACACAACACCAGGCAGTGAGATATTTAAAGCAGTAGTACAGCCAAAAAAGCAGATGTTCAGTTGTACACAAAGTTCCCCAAACAGTCAAGATTAGTTTGGCACTGGAGTCAGCTGACAAGGAATGGATGCAATTGCACTGCCAATTAGCATTGCATAGGCCTAAGGGCGTTTTCACACTTGTCTTTCACGCATGGGACTACTTCTGGGCTTTGTTTTGGGGAGGAGCTCAGTATCTCTGGTTTGCTTTCACAAAGAAGAATTCCAATTGTCCAATTTTCCTTGGAATCAAACATATAAGCAGCGAAGAAGCTGTTAAAACAGTTATTTCACATCAGTAATCGATAAACTATGATATGAGTCAAGAGTGTGAATCACCACATACACAAAGTGATTTGACTCCAGTGTTGCAAAGGAACTTTTAGCTAAATCGGTATGGAGCTGGATCGGTATCGGCTGATACTCAGCATTAAGAGACTTGAATTGGATCATGGGACTAAATAACGGGACGTCGGGAAACCCCCGTGTTTAACACTCTATTGACTCTTTAGAGACATTACATCTGTTCCAGGTTGTAAAGATGAGCATGAAGAACCTTTCACTTAATGTAAAGGGTCTTCACACTAATGCTTCTCTATTACAAGCATGGGTCTTTACAGAACTGATCATGCTCAGCATAAAAATGATTATGTCTTGCTCTTCTATATATGCCAAGAAATGTTTGCAAGTACCTGAAATGTGATCACTGTAAATGTATCAGTTGCTGTGAGTCAAAAATAGCATGGTGTCGTAAGCTTGTTTTGAATTATCTTTAATTGCTTTTTAGAAAGAAGAACTTAATAACTGTCAGAAATGAAACTTAGAATAGCAACCTATGTAGTTTGCTCATGTTTTTCATGTATTTTCAGTTGAGATATTGCGTGATCAACGTTACAAATTGAAAGTGCCATGGAGTCATGAAAAACTAGCTCCTCGTCCTCAGGAGGCTTTGTCTATCAGCATAGTTTGATCATGCAACTAATTGCCTCATAAATCATACTTCTTATACCTATAAATCTGCATAGTTTGTGAGGGCTGGGAGCAAATGTTGAACACAGAGTCCAGACAGATAGGCTCTGCCTCAGCCCTTCCTAAAACGCTTTAACACTGAAAGCCGATGAGACCCTCAATTTAGGGTCTTTGGAAAATTGGTAAAGGACGTGTACCCGTCTATTTTATCGTCCCTGCACGGCTGAGGACAAATCAAAAAAGTTGCTCACGACTCACCATTCCCTAATAGCCCAACATCAGCGAAGCCCTGCACTTGGACGGTGGACAGTAGCACTGACTGCAGGCCCTTGACTCTGGACCAGCGCTGCCGTTGTAGCAGATTGCAGGCATGGAAAATCAGAGTCTGTCTCTGGCATTGAGCCTAGGTGACAGGATCTGACATTGAAGATCACATTGTGCTACTTTTCCCTCAAAGAAGAGCTCACCTGTCAAGGTATGTTTTATGTAGAGTGAGGTTTGGCAGGCAATAGGAGAAGGAGCTTCCAGCAAATACATTTCAATGTGAATTTCCTTTGCTAATGCTTAACACAGCAGCTCAAGCCTTTCATTGTCTGGATCTAGATGCTAGGGCCTGATCGAGGATTCCATAAACAATAAATAATCTGTCAAGGGAATGCTCTCCAGCTCTGGCCATTTTATGTGTGTGTTTTTTATTTTATGACGGAACACCAGTGAGCAGGACGCGTCTTGTTTTTTTGAACAGTGTTGAATTATTGCCGGAGAGTATTTTTAGTCAGAAACTAGCTTCTCAGATCATAATTTATAATGTGTCTTCACAGGAATCTGTTCTGCTGCATAATGTGTATGCCACCTCCCACCGTCTTCTATGATGTGTGAACCCCCTCGATAAATCAGTAACAGTCACACTTCTTATTTGGACTATGAATGTGTTGGAGCTATTGGTAGGAACGCCCAGCCATGGTCATTTTGACCAGGGAAGGCGTTCCGGCTGCCTGTTTGCCTTGCTGTAGTAATGCAAGACTTTGCATAAATTTGGTATGTAGGGAGAATGAGAAAATCCTGGGTGGCATGTTTGGAATAACATCAGATGTATTATCCCTGGAGTACTTAAGGGTTTACATTGCACTCCAGTAGATTAGCTGTGAAGTAACTGCACCTCTACTTCAAATATCAAATATCATGATAATTACGTTATCGACTTATCATGCAATATAGGGACATGGCCTTGATGTTTGCTGACCTCGATATTGCCCATTGTGTTTATTTGCATATTTGTTTACATAGGAATCACACTGACCTTTTCTCTCATCTGCGATCTGTTGGAGGCAGGGCATGAGTCTGTGAGCAGAATACTACTATTATGCCGTTGGGAGGTACTCAGTGTGCGAGAAGACACTACGTCTGCAAAGTTAGCACTTTCTGAGATGCTCCCACCCTTCGCCTGCTGTCACAGTTATAGCAGTATATTGTAACCACCCCTGGTTTGGAATGAATTTGCTTGGGGTTATCACAGATGCAAGATGATCATGATGGAAAATGGGATGTTCTATGGTTAGGGTTAGTGAGGGTGGACCAGTTCTCCAGCCTCTATAATGAACACCTTTTATCGTCTTATACAGTACAGTCTATGCCACAGTGTCCTGCTAGTGTCAACCGAGCCAAGGGTGGTTATTCCCACTATTAGGTAGTTGGTCATAATGTTCTGATATGACTGTGTATACATACAGGGCTTGTACACATCGTAAGATGTTTTCTGTGTCATGTTGGTGCCAATAAAACTGATCTTTGCTTGGAAACTGTTTAAAGGAATTACAGTCTATGCCACAACGTCTTGCTAGTGTCATCCGAGCCAAGAGTGGTCATTCCCATTATAAGGCAGGTAGGCATCTGCTGGTCTTCTGATCATGCTGTGTATTATCATTATATTGCAAATTAAAATGGTCTTAAAGTGATAATAATATAACTTATCGCAATGATTCAAAAAGGAGTTATCGTGACAGGCCTACCTCCACTTGAGGAGCCTTTTTTTCGTGGCTCAGTGAACCTCTGTGTTCACCTGAAGCTGGCCTTTTCAGACAAGCTCTACCTGTCCAGTTTCATATGTATTACACTTGCTCTACAAAGTGAAAATACTTTTTAAAGGCAGGCCAGAAGCTCTTACTATCCAAAGAATAGTTCTGAGATTGAACTCCAGCGTGACGTTACTCCACACTAAGAGCGAATGCCTTCATTAAAAAAACATCAAGCCGCAGCTGAACGTTCCGTGCAACTCGTGTTGAAAACCCACGCTGAAGGACACAGGAAAGCCGGCAAACTCTTTTTTTAAGCCTCTTTCACAGGAGAACGCTGGCGCGTTGTAAAAGCTACACAGACCTTCGATCTGTCAAAGCCGCCTCAAAACACGCTTGTCGCTGGAGCCTTTCTGGGCAGAGGGACGTGAATTTTAAAGCAGGCTGGCAGGCCTGTTTAAAAACGTCCCTCACCTGCCTGCTGCTGCTTCCCTGAGTTTTGTTCAGTTTGGCGGCGAGGTGCGAAACGCAGAGAAGCAAAGCTATTTTCCTCCTTGTCAAGATGAATGGCTGTCTGCAGGTGGCCAGGTGCACCAGTCCGCTAGTCTCTGAAGCAGCTGTTTAAATGCAGCTAATCTGGTGGCATCTCCTTCTGTTTATTGTTTATGCGCTGACCCAGTCTGGCAGGCTTGAGGGTACAGGTGGGGGCCGGCTTGCAGTCCCAGCGCAGCGTGGCATTCACACGCTGTCTCTCAGCCACACCCACTGCTGTCCCCTCCTGCGCCGGCCTCATTACCGATCCCCACACGCCCTCTCTGGAGCTGCAGTGAAACTGTTAATTACTCATGCTTGGGGAAAGCAGAGGTTTTTGGTTTGTTTGTTTTTTTTTGCTGTAGAAATGGGGGGTACTGTAAACATTTATTACAATAAACAGTTTTTTTTTTCATATCATTATCACTAATTATACAGGACTCTGAACTAAAAAACAGGCTGCAAGGTGACACAGCATGTAGCTTGTGCTCCACATGTCCATGTGGGTTTCCTCCAGGCACTCCGGTTTCCTCCCACCCCCCAAAAACACACATTGTACATGAACTGGCTTCATTAAATTGCCCCTAGGTGTGAGAGTGACAGTGCATGGGTGTATTTTGTACCTTGCAATGGACTGGTGCTCTGTCCAGAGGGTATTCCTGCCTTGTGCCCAGTGATTCCGGGTAGACTCTGGGTTCCTGAGATTCCAACCCTGACCAGAAGGAAGCAGATAAGATGATTAATTGCTCATATTAAGGACAATCAAGTTCCCCCTGATCCCTTACAAGAGTAAAGTATTTCATTTAGTATTAAAATAGTTTTAAAACATGGGAAGCACAGTGGTGGCACAGGTTTGGATTAGGGTTGTGAGGGGTTGTGAGTTCAGTTGCTCTGGTCACTGTCTGTGACCTTGTGGGTTTGTTTTGGGTACTAGTTTCCGCCCACCTCAGAATTGACACTGCTAAATTGGTGTGCCTTTGGTGTTTGTGCATGGTATCCTGTGATGGAATGGCGCCCTGCCCAAGGAGTATTCCTGCCTTCCGTCAAAGTATTCCAGGTAGGCTCCACCTGACCAGACCTGAAAGCAGTTTAGCCAGCATGACCAACATGGCAGTTCAATCCCAGCCCCAAAGTTTAGGCCTTATTCTCATAAAATCCAATTACAGTAAGTGTCAGTCACTTAGGTCATGTTCACACAGCGGGTAAGTAAGTAGCCCAAATCCCTCTTTGTGAAACAGATGTGTTATCTGAGTGGCAGTGTGAACGGCTAAAAATCTAACATTGAATCTGACATTTTCGATTCCGATTTGGGACACTTTCATATCCGATACACAGCAAGCAACTCAGTCTGAACAGCCAGATCAGATTTTATGAGACTTTTATGTCAATCCAATTCGACATTTGCTGAAGAGACGGAAAAATGGATGACATCGGTGAGGGAGGTTTTCAGTTGGCGGGATAGCAAATAAACAGACCTAATGGATAACAGAAATGTGGCCAATTAGAAAGCAAGGTTACAGAAGCCAGGGATGCAAACCAAATAAGTGGGTGTGACTAAATGATGTGCCCTTTTTCCAGCGAGCTCCAATGCATTCTCAGTGATAAGCCAAGTTGTCAGTGCTCTTTTGCAAATGCCCATTCGTTTATGCTGGGATCACACTACACAATGTTTGTCCCAATTTTTTAATTTTTCAGTTTTTGGACAGGAACAGAGTGGACAGTGTACTTGTACTGCTGTAAAGGGTCACATTTCCTTTAGATCCTGTTTAAGAATGCTTTTTAAATGTGACAAATATGGTATTTATAATAACTTCTAATGCCTGCCATAAGCTTATATATGTTTATATATGCAGCTTTTTTATAAAAGCAGAGTATATGACTGCATAATGTCAGACTTTGTAATGCTTTATAATATATGTAACAAAACATTTAACAGAAGTGTGTGCATGTCTTGTGTGTGTTGCAGAAAGCAGAGGTGACTTCAGGTGTTTTAGACTGTTAGCAGTTAGCAGCAAGTGCTAAATACTACAAAGATTAGTGTAATGCATTTTTCTACACATATTATAATATATTTGGGGGGAATCTGACTGCAGTCACATATGTAGCAAGTGTTAATTATGTCTTTATAACCACTGAAGGGCAACTATACAGGCTTATAGCAGGCATTGTAAGGTACTATGGATGCCATATGACCCCTTAAAATGCATGTATATTGCTTTATGAGTACAGGATTTATTGCAAGTGTTACCATGTAAAGCTTAGCACAGATTTAGATTTGTGCTGATGGCATTTAATACTGACTGCAAGTCTGATAGAATTCCATATGGAATTCTTTTTTCTGATGGGAAGTGCATGAATATGTACATAATGAGAGAATACTAGACTCATTTAGACTCACTTAAGAGTCTGCCAGAAGCTAGCTGTTTACTTTCCACAGGCACTCAGACTGACATATGCTGTAATCAGTCAGCACAAGCCTGAGTAAGGAGCTAGTGTGGTTGTGGAGTTACTGCTGTTTTTTTCTATTTACAATTGTGTTTCTACATTTGACTGGTATGTTTTTGATTCGCTGTCATATGCATGCCTTTATAAGAAAGAAGAGATGATTACAATATTACATTAAGATGATATTATTTAGGCTTGATATAAGAAAAAGTTACTTGGTTTTAACAAGCTGAACCATTTCTAAATTACAGAGGACATGTTGACACGGTCTTACGAGCTCCTGAGACATTTGTCTCACACTCAAGACTATTTACAGCTGGCTAGCTAACTGGCCCTCCGTTCTCTTCTAACTGGCCCTACATTTGTGCTGTTATGAGTGAATGGCTAGACTTCTTCAGCCTCCCCTTCTAGAAAACATGAAAGGCATGCATTGCAGCTTTGTGTACTGAAGGAGCAAAGGTCCAAGCTGTTAATACAGGAAGAAGAACAGCAGAATCATTGGGTATCTCTTTACTTGAATGGTCTATTAAAGATGTCTTGTAGGTGCTCACCTGACATTCGACTAACATTCAACTGAACATCTGTCAAATGCAACTGAACTAGGCTGAATGTAAATCATTGCCTGTTGAATGTAACCCTAACTCTAACCATTACCCTACCTTTAACTTGAATCTAACCCTAAACCAAACCCTAACTTAAACCTAACCCTAACCCTAACCCTAACCTAACCCTAACCCTAACCTAACCCTAACCCTGACCCTAACTTTAATCTAACCCTAAACCAAACCCTAACTTAAATCTAACCCTAAACCTGACCCTAACTTTAATCTAACCCTAAACCAAACCCTAACTTAAATCTAACCCTAACTTAAATCTAACCCTAAACCAAACCCTAACTTAAATCTAACCCTAAACCTAACCCTGAGTTAAATCTAACCCTAAACCAAACCCTGACTTAAATCTAACCCTAAACCAAACCCTGAAAGGCATCTCAGAAATGTAGAAAAAATAAGTAAATAAATATTGAAAACACCTGGGTGCAAGTTCAAATCCGGGGTCAGGCTGCTTCGTCATCAGCAGCTGGAGCCAGAGAGAGCACAATTGGCCATGCTCTTTATGGGTGGGTAGGTGGCCCTCTCCCTTTTCATCACTCGGCACAGGTGTCTATTGGCTGATGTATTAGAGCTGGGGATCCGGCGCTTTCCTCTGAGCTTTTTGGCTGCGTAATGACGCTGCATTGGCTACAGTTGAAAAAAAGGCAGTGGCTGCCTTCACGTGTATCGGAGCATTGCCAGTGATGAGGGAGTTCCCAGTGAGTGAGTGGGTTAATTGGCTCCGCTAAATTGGGGAGATTGGATAAGAAAAAAAAAGAAAAAAGTAAAAGGTCCTGTACGGTACATGCAGGCCAAAAAAAACATTTCGAATTCAGAATGGCACACTGTTAGCAGGTCCTCACTGCAGTCAGGGTGCCAGTCACCAGGTCATTGGGACAATGAGTAGTTAGACTTTTATCGCCCCTTTTAATAACTCCGCTGTCTCCCTAGGTCGATGTAAACATCAATTCCCAAAGCGCCGCCCCATCTGCAGATGAGTTTTTAAACGCTTACACTGCAAAGCACCATTAGTCCAAACATCTGTCTGCTCCTAATGTGCCGTGTGTCCTCGCTGGGAGACAGAAAGGTGAGAAGTGGTATATGAAAGCAGTGCAAGTGGCTGAGGGCGAAGTGGAATTTACTCTGCGTGTGTGTTAAGTGTGTGCCTCAGTAAGAGAGCTCTTATAGAGGAAGAGCTCTCCTCTTTTCACAAGGAGGCTCTGAGAGTGTGTGGAGGTTTTGGTACTTGTAGGGACTCAGTGCCATGCAAAAGTTTGGGCACCCTTTGTGAAAATTTTTGTTGCTCTGAAGACCTAAGTGAGTAGAACATAATAAAGTGAGTCAACGTTTAAAGCAAGATTAGTGTTCCTGATTTTTGGTTTGTACAGTTTTAAAGTAAATTAAGGAAAAGGGGCGACAGGCAGAGCTTATTTACACATCCCAAGAGATTGCGATTTGATCTCACAGATAGCTTTACCAATATCTCAGACCTTAATGAGCTTGTAAAGCCTATGCTTTGTTCACAGTCAATCTAAGGAAGGGCCAGGTGATTTTTCAGGTAGTCATTTCTTTAGTTTGTGAAATAATTAAGAAATGGCAGTTAAGTAAAGCAGCGGGGGTCAAGTTGAGACCGAGGCAACAAGGAGAACCGCTTGTAGGATGACCTTCATGGAAGAGTCATTTGGACGAAAACCTTCCCTGCATCCTCACCCCAAAATTCAGTTTCCAAGGAACATCAGAAACAAGCCTGATGCTTTTAGGAAACATGCCTGTAGGACTACTGAAGGCCAAAGATAGCAAAGAAATGCCTGAAGAAAAAAAGAGTGCAAAATGAAAAGAACACCTCTCCAACTGTTAAACATGAGGGATGGATGAATCATGTTGTGGGCTTGTGTTGCAGCCGGTGGCAAGAGAAAAGCATTTTACTGGTAGAGGGAAGAACGGATTCACTGAAATATCAGCAAATTCAGGAAGCTAACATTACAGCGTCTGTACAAAAGCTGAAAATGAAAGAAGAATAGCTTCTACAGCAGGATAATGATCCTGAACACGTCTCAAAACCTACACTACCTCAAGAGGTGGGAATAGGCCTCAAAAAGCAGTGCAGCTAGACGGCCCAAGAATCTCAAAGAACTAGTAGAGAACATGTAATGCTAGACTTGAAAAGACTCTGAAAATACTTTTACAAGATGCCCTTTCACATCCAAAGACAATTTTTCATCACTCCCAATCAAAGACTATAATTTTGCAAAGACTGAGAATCTTGCAGTGTCCCTCTTTGCAAGACCTCACTTGAATTCCTTCTGAGATTATTTCCTATCATGTTGCTGTTGAAAATTTACAAGAATAGAAACTGTTGAACAGTGGAGCAGAAACAGAAGCAGCTTTTGGCCACAGCTGCCCTTTATTTATCGAATGAACAGGGACAGCAAGTTTGGTTTGTTTGGTGCTGGAGGGAGCTCACATATTAAAACACATCACAGTCTACATGAGCCAGGACTAAAAACATGTGATAATATTAAATATGGTTGATTTCATCTGCATGACAAAACGAGAGAAAGTTACGCCAGCTATTCTGACCACCTTACACCAAACCATCGAGATGACTGGAGTGCTCTGCAACTCTGCAATTTTATTCTAACACTGGAAAATTGTCTGCAACAGTGAAATTGTTTGGAAAGTCATTTGGTGTAGGGCTGGCATTCGCATTCTACAAGCAGTTTTGGAAATCAGGTCATCCTTTGCTCATTTACCTTTTCACAGTGACAGAAATGTTAATCAGGCTGTGCCCAAACTTTTGCATGCCACTCTCGATCTAAGAATATCCGTCTTTGCCGCAAGACGAAATGAAATGGTACTGAATATAATGTTAATATTGACTAAATGTCACTTTCTGTAATGTGTTGATTTTACATTGCATACACTGCTAATGCTTTGGACCGCCTCCTGGCCGAAAGAGGCCGTTTCTTTTTTGGACACAAGAGATAATTACCATAACTGGTTAGCTAAGTAATTAGGCCTTCTTTGTCTTACCCAGAAGCAATCATGAAACTCTTGTATCGCAGTGGCTGTTCCTTCTTTACAATAAGACATTAAATGCGTGATGAGTAGGAGGTGCGGAACGCAGCTTCTCAATAGTGAGATGAAAAATCTGCACCTGTGGCTGAAATTGCTAATTCTAGTGGGACTTCTCAGTTACAGCAATTAGACGAATGAGTGGAAAACCAGCCTGTATCATATTGACTCATACTCTGTATCACCAGGTGAGAGAAAACTAAATGTGAGTAAATCTTGTTAATGAATCTTCTAGGCTGTAGTCTTATACAGTTCATGAAAAGGTTATAGAATATAAGGGTGGGCTGTATAACCCACCCTTATTAACACCTGGCCGAGCTTGCTGGTCTATTTAGAGTATTATTATGGTGAGAGTCAGTTCATTCTTCATAATTCATAGTAGGTTCTACAGAACTCAGTTCTGAAAGTGGATGTCACGCCACCATGGTCTCCCTCTGCCTTTGTCGATCAGCTCAACTTCAGTGCGCACAAGTCTCCATCTCATGATATCACCATCACACCACCCACCCCAGCCAATCAAAGACTGTTCTCCCGTTCAAACCCGCTGGAATATTGATCACACACACCTGTGTGTTCTCAATCAACTCTCTTTGTATAGATACCTGTTTAGTTTGTTAGCTACTTTTTTTGCCAACCCCTTATTGCCAATTGAGCATAAGTCTTGTTGTTTGCACTGTTGTGTACTGTTCCCTGTTTGTTCCGTTTTCTGATTTTCGGTTTTGCCTTATTGGATTGGTTTGCTTGGTTGGTTGTCTCTCTGCTTTTTGGTCTTGGATTGTTTTCTGGTTACTGATTTAGCCTCGCCCACGTCTGCCCACTAAGCTTTGCCCATCATGCTTTGGTGTGCATTGGTTCCACCGCTTAATTTTTGCAGTTGAAACTATTGTTTTACTGTTGGTGCTTAACTTTCTAACAGAGTGTACTGAGCCAACAACCAAGCCTGCACTGTATATGTGACCAGCAAGGACCTGACCTTACAAATGCTGCTTTTCCTGCTGCCATTGTTGAGGGAAGCCTCCCAATAACACAATGACCAATGACAACCCAGGAGCTTCTTAAGTCAAAGGGGTTGAGTGTTCCTAAATGGTCAGAAGTCAAACTGACAGCAACTAAAAATAATCCCAACATGTATTAGCAGGTTAATGTGTCCAATTACTTTTGAGCCTGTAAAATGCAGGGATTGTGTAAAAAATGGCTGTGATTCCTGAATGGTTCATTTAAATATTTTAGTTAAACCCCTTGAACTGAAGCTGAACATCTTGATGGCTTCATTTAAAATTCATTGAAGTGCTGAAGAGGCAATCTGAATATTTATGAGAACTGTATATACGTCTATGCAGGTGAGATGTTGTATCTGGGCAGTGTAGCCCACCTTCTGTCAACACCTGGGCAAACACAAATACTACACCCCCCACCACCCACTGGGTTTCGCGCTGCGCAGGTGCACCCGGGACTCCAGCTGAAGTCTGCACTAGCTGCCATTTTGACCGCTGCCTTATTTGCTGGGAAGGGCTGATAGATAATGCACAAGTTGTGCACTCCTGCTGTTGTTTTATGTTGGGCTTAACGTGCCATGTCTTGTTTGTTCACCGCTGCTCTCCCTGCTTCCCTCTATCTCTGCGTGAGATGAAATTTACGCTTCGTGCCTCTACTGTAAATACAGCCACCGGGTAGCGAGGTGCCATTTGTCTGTTGTTTCAAACTGATTTGGAATCCTCGCCCTGAATCGCTGGTGTATGGGTATATATATATATGTGTGTGTGTGCGTGTGTGTGTCTGTGGATGGGGAGGGATATTGCACTAAACAGCACTGTCTTCCTCATAATGATGCAGTACAGGCTTGTTTTCATGGTGCTGCAGTGAGCTCCGTGTGAGGTGGCAGACTGAATAACAAATCCCCAGGTCCAAACTAGACTCAGGGGAGGCCATTACAGCAAGTGGCACTCGGGTGGAAGTGAAACCAATTGAATTTAGTCCACTGCAATTCTCCATCATGGTCTCCACATGGGGAAAAAAGGGTGGGGAGCAGGAAGAAAGCCAAAAAAAAAAAAAAAAAAGAAAAGGAAGATTTGGTGCTTGGCTTTGATAAAGCCAACGCGGGAGGCGCTCTCCGTGCTGTAACGGAGATTTGTATGCTTAGCTCAGTGTTTACTGTAGGCAAGATAAGACGAGGAAGAGATCCAGACTCTCCGTAGACATTTCCATAGACGTTGGCCTCTACATGCGGCTTCCTTTTGACACGTTTGGAACGCTTCTGCTGCAAAAGGAAACGTCGCGAGTGGATTCGCATAGTAATAAGATGCTGGTTTCCTGTTTTTTCTCTGATGCTTTATTCCATTTCCCCAGGTGCTGCCGCTTCCAGGTGGAGTTAAAGCAGCCGAGAATGTGTGCCCGTATCCCAAGTATCCCAATGCCTAACAGCCATCAACAGCAGCTCTGGTGTAGCTTTCACAGCCTGTTGAACCGACGCAGTTAGCCTAGCTAGCAGGCAGGATTTTCTACAAGTAGGTAGTTAAAGTGATGGCTTGCACCCGAATGCAGTCTGAGGTTCTTTGTGTCTGAGGTTCTCGCTTCATTAGGTTTGTGCTAGAGCTGCAAGGCTGGTGTAGCTAACAAGTAGGCTATGGCACCAGTAAGCGCAGTGAAAACTACATGGCTAAATAATCACATGCTCCCCTCGCTGAATACTGATGGGTGATCTCAAATGGTCTTATTTATGTAGGACCAAGCAATAGGATCAAATTTCCCTCCCAGACCCACATGACACATACCACTGAGGTTTCTGAACGTGATATTGTTTTCACACTAGCTTCACTAACTTACACATAAAAATAAACACAAAACACACATTTTTTTTGTACAGACGGAAAGGTACATGCAGGGCACTCTAAGCACTGGTTCCAATGAAGACCACTGTAACAGAAACTGTGCCGATAATTTCCTCTACAACATTTGCCCATATCTACTATATTGCTAGTTTCTGCTAGCCGCTAGTATTTCAGTACTACATTAGCATTAAGCTAGTGGCAGTGTATTTTTTTGTTTGCTGTTTGAACAGATATGTATTAACATATGTTTCACCTTAGTCACCTTAGATCTAGTCCATCATTCTAGTTTTCTTTTTTCCACTGTGTGGCTTCTACAGCAGGACAGTGATCCTAAATACATCTGAAAATCCACACTGGGCTTCCTCAAGAGGTACAAGCTAAAGGTTTGGCCGTCTTAAACATCATTGAAAGTCTGTGAATAGACCTCAAAAAGCAGTGCAGCAAGACGGCCCGGTAATCTCACCCAACTAGAAGCCATTCGCAGGAACTAACATGTAAAAATCCCCCCCAAAACAATTGAAGGACGTGGACTTAAGCACCATGAGTCTCATAAAATTGCTCCCACTGACTGTACATCAGGTGGGTGAATGGTAAATTGCCCCATTCTCCTTCTAATGATGTTGATGGTTAATTTGATGCCCCTAGGCCTTCAGTTCTGCTTGTGAAGGCTTAACCAATGGGAGAGCATGCTTGGCTACAAATACTTGGGTACTATTGGACAGTTGTAACCATTTTGTAGCCAAACTAAACCAAACTATGGAACAAGACTCGTAATCTAATACCTAAAGAGTTGAACACATTTGATTGATTCTCAGAAGACTAATACTGGGTAAGGCCTCATTTTTACTCTCATCTTCACTACGCATCTGTCCTCAATCGCACAAATTCCACAAATTCCTATATTCCACAACATACAGGAAGCATTTGTTAGAGATTCAGGTCCATGTTGGCATGATTTCATTACACAGTTCCTGCAGATTTTTCTGCAAAAAATGAGAAAAGCCATTACTTTAAATGATACTTGTTGGTGTGTGTGTGTGTATGTGTGTGTGAGTGTCTGTGTGTGCATATGTATGTATGTGTGTCTGTAAGAGCAGAAAAAAAAATCTGAAGACGCCCTGCTGCGTCTCTCTTCTCCTCTTCCTCCCCCCCCCACCCCCCACCCCTGCGCCGGTGCACGCGAGTGTGTGCCAGGTGATAAAGTGTGCAAAGCAGGGGGATTAAAACAGGGAGCTGGAGATGTAAACAATTATCCGCAGCACACACACACATCCCACAGGCTGCGCACCAGTGGCAGGCTCGATGAGCAATTGCCACCGTTAATGCTATCATTATTCCCCTGCTCCTAATGGCTTCCCTTAGTGTGCACACCCTACACACACACACACACACATAGACAGAGTCATCACCGCCTTACACACGCCCTCCTACCCCCCGCTTACATTTGCACAACACAGCCATACACATAAGCGTATGCATGCACAGCACTCTAGCACATACATCACTGGCCTGTGATCAATTGGAGAGCAACTCCATTTTTTCTGTCATTTTTTCATTTCTGTAAAGAAATCTTTTTTACCCCCCTAGGGGCTAATCGTTCCAGAGCCCTGCTGGGAGCCAAGTGTTACATTTATGGAAGGAAGCAAAAATCCATACATTGCCGATCCGCTGGGAAGCTGGAGCTTCAGTCTAGCGCTACTTCTTTTTCATCTATCTCATCTTTTTTTTTCTATCTGATGGCTTATAATTGAGGAGCCTCTATCTCTATATACTTTCTCAAGCAGAAAGCATCTCTCACTAATTCCTTTCAGGGCTATAATTGGTTGCTTTATTAGAAACACCTTGCTGGTGCGGCTATAGGCCGTAGGCTGTCTGTTGTCTTGCACAGTTTGGCATCCACCCTCTCTATCCATCTCTTCCAGTCCCTGACCACAGGACCACTGCTGACAAGATATTATATGGCTGGCAGATGCGTTTTCAGCTCAGTAGTGACACTGATATGTGTAAAAATGTCCGTAACACTGCTAGGCCATTGCTATGTTAGTGGCACTGCTGTGACACTGCTGGACCAGTGATGTATGTGAGAGACAGCTGGAATGTTGCTATATTGTTTTGTTAGTTTCTTCATGTTTATTTTTGTAGCAGCTTGTAGCTTCATGCTTGAATATACATAAAAGGTACATTAGTGCATTATAAAATAATATTGTATTATTATTGGTGTTATAAGTGAGGTGTTGGGCCAGCGTGAGACATAAAAACAGTGTCAGTGTGTCTTCTGTGCAACAAAAATTAAATATCTTGTTAAGTAAAAGCATCCAAAATCCATTCAAAATACAGTCCTCCTAGTGATCTCTCAGTGAAAACCGTCCAGTTTTTATTAAACGACCCATTGCTTGATTCGGAGGATACGTGCTCTCTAGTGACGAAGAAGACTCCTCTTAGAGGCGGCACAACAGAGAATCGACTCACAACTAAGAGTTGACTCCTTAAACCCAATGTTACTGTAACCACGGATAAACTACTATTTAATTACCTTAATCTAACACCTAAACCTAGCCTTAACCTATGCCTTAATCCACACCATAACCTAATATTAAGGTAATCTTAACCTACACCTTAATCCACACATAAACCTAATCTTAACCTAACCTTAACCTACACCTTAATCTATACCTAAACCAAATCTTAACCTAACCTTAACCTACACTTTAATCTACACATAAACCTAATCTTAACCTAACCTTAACATTCACCTTAATCTACACATAAACCTAATCTTAACCTAACCTTAACATTCACCTTAATCTACACATAAACCTAATCTTAACCTAACCTTAACATTCACCTTAATCTACACATAAACCTAATCTTAACCTAACCTTAACATTCACCTTAATCTACACATAAACCTAATCTTAGCCTAACCTTAACCTACATCTTAATCTACACATAAACATAATCTTAACCTAACCTTTACCTACACCTTACTCTACACATAAACATAATCTTAACCTAACCTTAACATTCACCTTAATCTACACATAAACCTAATCTTAACCTAACCTCAATCTACACCTTAATCTATACCTAAACCAAATCTTAGCCTAACCTTAACCATCTACTTTACCTACACCTTAATTTACATCTAAACCTAACCTTTACCTAACCTTAAACCACACCTTAATCTATACCCAACCATAAACGTAATTTACACCCTAATCTACACCTAAACCTAACCTTAACATATGCATTTTTCTACACCTTAACCTAACATTAAGGTAACCTTAACCTACACCTTATTCTACACATAAACCTAATCTTAATCTACATCTTAATCCATACCTAAACCAAATCTTAGCCTAACCTTAACCATCTACCTAACCTACGCCTTAATCTACATCTAAACCTAATCTTTATCTAAACTTAAACCACACCTTAATCTATACCCAACCATAAACTTAACCTACACCTTAATCTACACCTAAACCTAATCTTAACATAACCTTAACCAACACTTTAACCTACACTTAAACCTAACCTTAACCTACGCCTTTTTTACACCTTAATCTAACATTAAGGTAACCTTAACCTACACCTTAATCTACACATAAACCTAATCTTAATCTACACCTTAATCTATACCTAAACCAAATTCTAACCTAACTTTAACCTACACCTTAATCTATACCTAAACCTAATCTTAACATAACCTTAACCATCTACTTAACCTACACCTTAATCTACATCTAAACTTAATATTAAGGTAATCTTAACCTACACCTTAATCTATACCTAAACCTAACCTTAATCTACACTTTAACCTACACTTTAATTTATACCTAAACCTGATCTTAATCTACACCCTGACCTACCTGTGGAACTTTGGAGAGAAGGAACATCATTCTTAGTAAAGATCTGGTCACTGTGAAGGCCATAGATGATTACATCATAATGATGCATCATTTTTCATACTCATCATCCCATCCATTAATCCCTCAAGCAATGCAGAGGGAGGCATTATCACCCTGGAAAAGACCACTCCCAGCAGGAGAGTAGGATTTCATCATTGGATAAGGGGTGATGAGTCAGATTAACTTTGTATTGATTTACAGTGACTTTTCCCTCAAAGGGGATAAGTGGACCCAAGCCATGCCAGCAAAATGCCCCCTACAGGATAACAGAAATACTGGACTTGTGTCTACCCTCTATGGTGCTTATGGTCCATTAATTTTTGTAATGAGGAGTTTATGCACTGAGCCCTGCTATAATATCCCTCTCTGTGTAGTTTAGTCATTTTTCAGTTAAAACACCAGCCAGTTGAGCTGTCGCTATCTATGCCACGGTAATGAACCCTCTTTTTAGAGACTTTTCCTTTTGCCATCTTAATCGAAAAGTTCGATCAGCGTATCTAGACATGCCACAGAGGCTTTTCTTTTGTCATCTATTGGTATATAGTAGATGTATCCAATTTAGATGTGTCCTGCTGGCCATATCTCCACCTATCCTCACATGATGCCACCAATCTGGGATAGTAAAGGATAGCAGGCGACCTCACAGTACAGCTCCAGTACACTGTAGCAAGGCCAACAATGTCCACAATCTCATGGACTTCCAGCCACAAATGGACATGGCATGACCAGAAAAGAGAGGAAGCTTTATCTTAAAGAGAGTAGCATCACTGCTATGAGTGTAAACAGCAGGTTCAGTTGCCCCTCCCGTCCTTCTAGAGGGCTGTCTGATGAGCTGTTCTGTAGACTTCATTCTGAACAAGGTTCCTAGAATCAACAAGCTGAATCAAGGCTTTTTACAAGTGGTTTTATCGCCAACAACATTCTCTGCTACCTATACATAACGCATTCTATCCTGTCATTGTAAACGCTCTCCGTACAAGAGAGGCGAAGCAACATGCTTTGAACCTCCACTGGGTCGTTGGCGGTAAAAAATAATCAAAGACATTGTAAACAACGCTTACAATACACACACTCTCACCAGCATGTTGATTTTATCTGCTTTGTGATGGGAACAGCAAGTGCAGATGTTGTCTGTGTACTGTGTCACAGTCCTCACCGCTCTCTTCAGTTGCAAGGATCTGTATGTGGGCCCACACATCAGTTCCATCACTCTCCTAACTATATGACTTGCATAATAAGCCCAGCTACATGTTTATGGCCTTTGGAAATGTCAGTTTTCTACTGTATGCTGGCATCTCGTCCACATGAAAGCAGCATTTTAGATCACTGGACTGCTAAAATGTGCCTCTATGGAAACTCTTGAATTGGTACATGCTCATTACTGTTTTAAATGTGCTGAGCTTCACGATGATCACTGACAGTAACAGTCTCTTGGCAACTGAAGTCATTTTGGGTCTAGTCAATATATTTAATTATGAGATAAAATTTAAAAAATAAAAAATAGTAATAGCCTACAGTGTGTAACGAGTCCATGAGACCTTGATGAGTTAAGGTTCTGTATAGAATCACCTACAAAAGGTTTTCCCATTCAACTAGGTAGGGTTTTTTTATTTAAGCATTGAAACGGCTCTTTGACCCCTTTTACACCTGGTCACTTCATGCCTCATGAGTATCAGGATTAGATCTGGAAAAGGTCAAGCCATAAAAATGCAAGTGTAAACACACCCAAGACTCATTTAAACCAGATACAAATCCGATCTCTGAAACCAGGAGGTGGTCTGAGACGCATTTGAGCCAGATGTCAAGTCAAGTCAAGTCAAGTGGGTTTTATTGTCATTTCTGCTACACACAGAGTACACAGTGAAACGAAACAACGTTCCTCCAGGACCATGGTGCAACATAGACACAGTGCATACAGAACGCAAGTGCAACACAATACAAGTGCGGACAGACAACACAACACAGTAAAGACAGAGGATAATAAATAATTGCCGGTAGTGTGCAAATTATGCAGTGTGTAATAAATATTGAGTCCAGTGAGGTAGTAATGTTATTGAGAGAGTGTGTGCATGTAGCAGAAAAGACATCAGGTCAGAAGTTGAGTTGTGTTGAGAAGTCTGATGGCTTGGGGGAAGAAGCTATTGCAGAGTCTGGTCATGTTAGACCAGATGCTGCGGTACCTTCTTCCTGATGGCAGGAGGGAGAACAGTCTGTGTGAAAGGTGGGTGGAGTCATCCACAATGCTGGTTGCTTTGCGGATGCAGCGGGCAGTGTAAATGTCCATGACGGAGGGGAGAGAGACTCCGATGATCCTCTCAGCTGTCCTCACAATGCGTTGGAGGGTCTTGCGGTCAGAGGCTGTGCAGGTCCCAAACCAGGCAGTGATTCAGCTGCTTAGGATGCTCTCTATGGTCCCTTTATAGAAGAGGGTGAGGATGGGTGGAGGGAGACGGGCCTTTCTCAGCTTCCGGAGGAAGTAACGATGCTGCTGTAGAGCTGGTGTTCAGGGACCAGGTGAGGTTCTCTGCTAGGTGGACACCAAGGAACTTGGTGCTCTTAACAATCTCCACAGAGGAGCCGTTGATGTTGAGCGGAAAGTGGTCTTGTTTTGTCTTGTTATAGCAGTGTAAACACATCTGTTTTGGTACAACCAAAACACCAGTAATAATTGCTGCACAACAAGCTAATTTGCATATTCCGTCCCACACAACAATCAGATTTCAGTCTAACTGGAGGCCCATTTGACCATCCAGTTACTTATCAGGAGTTTATTGTCATATGCAAGCAATTACACTGAACAATTCTTAGTTTGCAGTTTCTCTATTTACTGACAATCTTATAAATATCAATATAAAAAGAGAGAAACAGAATAAGAATAAAAAAAACACAGTTCTGCCTGCACAACATGGGCGAGGTCTGAGAAAGCATGCAAACTTTTTTTTTTTTTAGCACTTTTTTCTTCTTTCTCTGGTGTAGCTGATTTAGGTTAGTTTAATCTCCATATTTATATAAAGTACAGTTTAAAAAAACACTATAAAAAGCAAATTTGAGGGGGACGCGTGTCACTGGATGCTGTTGTAAATAAACAAAAAATAAACGGTAAAAACTTCAACTACTGTCACACATTAGAAAAGGCCTTTTTAAACCACATTTAAGAGAGTAGTCCACTTCACAAGATGATTATTTGGAAATCTATTTAAAATACAAGACAGCTAAATTTTTTTTTCCTTAAATTTGCATCTCTACATGTATGGCAGCCATTTAATTCCAGGCATTTCATCAAACAAAGCTGAGCTAGCTGAATTTGCAGACTATGAATGGCATAAAGTCACCCAACAGCAATGTGAAAGACAGAGACTGCAGAGCCTGCCAAGACATGAAAGCTGTGATTGGCAGTCAAGGTTATTTCGCCATAGTGATTTGTGAATGCTCTCGAAGTTCAAATATTAATACTGTGTTTAAATTTGAATAATAACTTCTTTGCATTATAATTATTAGATTAATTTCTTTGCATTATTTGAGCAGTTGTTTTTGATCAGTTGTTATTTCTGCAAATAATGCTCTAATGCTTTAAATAGTAATATTTTTATTTGTTGTCAGTGGTTTATGAAATACAACATTAATGTTAATTTCTATAAACACACTGCCTATAAATAGTAAAACCAGAGAAACCAATAATGTGGTAATGTAGGGTAGTCTCTTCATTTGTTCTGGAGCTTTACATGTCTTCATAACTGAAGCGTTCTGATCATTTCGCACTGCTTGCAGTTGACAGGTACCGTTCAAGATCCTCACCAATCAAATTGCTGTTGGAACATTGCTTCTCCTCAAACTATACCAGTGTCTCTTCTTTACTCCAGTGCTAAACTTGCTTGTCTGGTGGTCAGTTTATCGGCGTCTGGAGGTGAGAGTTTTACCACTGAGAAGACGTGTAAAATGTTTATTACAGACGTCCTCCTGATAAACCAATCCAAGCCAAATAGGGCTTTTTGCTCTTTGCCCCTGATTGTTTATAAAGCTGACATCAGCCAGACCAGAATCTGAAAGGCATCACGCACAGCACATTTTGCCCCCCAATGATTTCCAAAAGGCCAGGGTGAGTTGGACAGTGCTCCAGTCACTCAGGGTCGGTGTATCACAAACAGTGCTGAACTTTGTTCAGTCTCACTGACCTTCAGCTCTACAATCCGCCATCAAATGCTTGTCCACAAACTCAGCTAATTAATGTCATCTCGGTATTAGGCTAGGCTTGTATTCCTGTGGTCTTAATAGGAGTTTAATTAAGAGCTGTAATTAAGCAATTCATTTACACGGCTAATCATTGCTCGCAAACAAAAGATAAGGAATCTGCTCTTGAAAAGTACTGTATAACCATCTAAGCCGAATTGAAAGTCTTATTCGAGTTCATGGATGTGTTTTGAGTATGTGTGTGCTTGCTGTGTGTGTTTCTGTCTTGTGTGTGAATGTCTGAAAGGAGACTTAGCTGTAGATGTCGCTAAGCTGTAGATGTCGTGGGCAAGCAGCAGATCTTTTTGCTGTAATGCACTCGGTTAGACATTATTGCTAACCTTGAAATCACTTTTGGCTCAGCTTGTATTTTATTCAGCTGGTAAAATGAATTTTAATCAGCATTAAAAATATCCTGCCGGCCTTTTTTAAAGCTGAGGGGAGGCAGGTGAGGAGTGGAATACTAATGACTAGCCCATTCACGTTTGCATCAGAGGTAAAAGACTTAATACTGACACAGTCAAACAAGCTTCAAACGTACTTCAGAACATTTCCAATTCATTATCTCTAAAGCCTGTGTCATTCCCACTGCGGCACTGTGATTTCGGATGACTGGAGGGGTGCAAGAGGGGTCTTTGGAGATGTCTCTGCAGGCCTTTAGACGACTGGGCTCAATTAGGTCCTCTATTCTTCCCTGCAGGGAGGAGAAGATTGGAAATAGCGAAAATCAGATGATCGCATATCCACTGATCTTGTGATATTGAGATGTTGAACATCTAACAGTCCTGTAATAGCAATAAAATAAGAAAAAAGTGAATACAAGAAGAATCATTTTCAATACCACAGTTGTGTTTGATGGCTGACGAGATTTTGTTATGATACAACTGATAAAAAGTGATGCTGCATTTACATCATGTACAGCAGAATCTTTGTATTTCTTAATTTTTCCACAACTTTTGTTGTGGAATAATCTACATGCTAAATGCTCACGGCTGAAAGGCTAAGGTCCTGGTGAACCTGATCAATCATCTATAACAAAGCATAAACTCTAAACTACATTTGTTCCCATCATGACATGCAAAAAGAAAAAGAAGAAATGTTTGGACAGCCCAAAAAATCTTAGCTCTCAGATTCCTTTTACCAAGGTCTCAGACCTTAATTAGTATTTTAAGACTATGGCTTGTTCTGTCATTTTTCGTAAAGGCCAAGTAATGCTAATTTCAAAGCTTGATAAATCCTAGCACTCTACAAATTAATCCACCTGATGCCCACAAAGTAGGAGAAGGCTGTTGTAAGATAGCAAAGCTTTTTCAGGTAGCTGTCTAAACAAGCCTGGCACATTTTAAAAAAGTGGAACGATGAGGCTGAAGTGTTGCTTTTTGGCTGTAATAAGTAAAGGTATGTTAGGAGAAATAAGATGCAGCTTCATGTGAAGAACACATTTCCAGCTGTTAAGCATGGGCGTGGATCCATAATGCTTTGGGCTTGTGCCTCAGCCAGTGACACAGGGAACATTTTTACAGGTAGAGGAAATTATGAATTCAATAAAACACCTGCAAATTCTGAAGGTGTTTCTCTGAGAAGAAATAAGGCAGATATACTCAATATTGTTTCACTGGATTTCTGAACTCTAGGAATAAAAGAGGAGATCAGCATCAGATTTCATTCTGCTCTGGTAGATTATGGACAGTTCTCCATTCTAGGACATCTTTAATGAGCTAAGTTTGCATTGCTTCTTGACTTCTTGAAGTATTCTTGTATATTATTTTATTAGATCACAGGAATTACTGCTTATTTGATCCATTTTACTAAATACTTCCTTACTTTTGAAGATGCAATCATCTACATGGCTACTTTTACTTCTACTTGAGTGATTATTATTTGAAAGTAACAATACTTTTACCTGAGGTCAGTTTATGGCTACTCTACCCACCTCTGGCATTGTCTAAGCACAGTTTCTTTCCCTTCCCCACTGGCTGTGAACAAACACAAAAGAGAGATGGCATGATACGCAGCCAGTTAGCTATTATTATCTCTACTTTTGCCATTTTCCTGTTTTGATAGGCAAGTTTTCCACCCCACAAACTTTTATAGTTCTGCACATATGCAACTGCTACCAAATGAGGAGATCGTTCACTTGTCTTATATGAATCTTCTTTGGCTGAGACTGAGGTGAGATCAGTCTGACCAAAAAGAGATTCAGCCACCTGTGAGACATTATTTTTTAATCAAGGTGTAAAAAAAAACACCAAAAAGTTGTTTCTCTGGTGCTGAATTTTAGAAACAGGAGGAAGTTGACTAAGTCTCATATGCCTAAGGCTTGAACAGGACTTAACAGTGTCTAGGAGAACTAATGAGACTAAGAGGAGATCTTAACTTGAGTATATCTTTCCTCTGAAAGGATGGCTGGGTTCTACAGCATAATCAAGAAATGTTTTTAACTGTGTGTCTTTAGGAAATTAGATTATCATTTTATTTACTTAACTAGTCACAGTAATAGAATATTTTGGCCAGGGGTGACTCAAGTTTTGCTCAGTCTTGAGTTTTCTTGTTTTCTTATTTTGTGAATCAAATGGGAAAAAATCTAAACTGTAGAATGGAACCTGTCAGTACAGAATGCAAATCGCATGTAAATGCCATTCAGCAAGAGTAAAGACTGCAGACATCTAATGGTTCGTGAATTTATGGCTTTATTCGTTTAACTAGAGTAGTCCCAGAAAACGAGACACTTTAATCTCTTTTTCAACTGAGTGCTGGCAGTAACTATAAGGGAAGAAACTCCCTCCTGACTGGCAGATGTTTCTCAGTAATGTCCACTGGTGCCTCACCAGCTGTGTGTAGAAAATGTAGGTCAGATAGTTCCTTTTTTGCAATTAGAGAAAAAAAAAACAAACCCAAAAACCCAAAAAAAGGTGGTTTTACTCCCACCTTTACGTCACAGCCTTGATGTTTTCTGCTTCTTCTGCAAATGGGGAGCAGACAACAGCAGGCCTGGTGTGTGATGAGCTTCTCCACTAGTGTCTCCTGAGTTGCCTGAGGACTGAATTAGGTTTGTTTTATTGCGCATGGCTTCGAGTGCCCATCGCCAGGCAGAGAGAACGGGGCACCGCTGAGTTCTTCCCTCCAGCTCTCTGTGCCTCTCCCTGGTGTTGAATTACTGCGAGGAAGACGGGATGTTTTTACCGCCACAAGTGTCAGTGCCTGAGGCCTGTGCTTACAGAGCAGTGTTCTTTTATGTCTTCTAATACTCGTCTGTGTCTGTGAGCAAGCTAATTACTGAATAATTTTGCCATAATCGCTTCAGTTGGAGGGATGCTTCGCCCGCGTTGTTGTGATGACAGTGTTTTTCCATGTTGTTTCAATATAATGCTGGTGGGTAATATTGCGACTGGCCTTCCCCCTCTCCCACCTAGAGCTACTTTGATGCGCTTCATGGTTCGTTTACATCTAACAGCCTAAATGAGAAAGCATATTATGTGGCAGTTAATGCAGTTATAGGTGGCGCAGTAGTCGATTTGATCTGCGTTTGGGCTCTCAGCTTGATTAAGTGCGAGATGACGCTTAGTTAATAGACAAGTAGGCAGTAGACCCCTCTCCTGTAAAGCAGAAGGCTGCTTTCCCCTGTTGGAAAATCGGTTGTGCACAATATAACTTAACTGTGGTGCAGTAATATGGTACGTGGAACTGCTATGCCCATTATTAGTGCATTCCACAATGCTCTTCTTATCATTTCATTTGTGCCTTACCATTTTGCATGGACTCCCTTGAAAATAGCCTTTGTGTGGAGCCTTTACAGCTGTAGCGTGTGTTCAGTGAACTCCGTAAGTCTTTGAATAGTCACATGATTTTTGTCATGTTGTCTTTGCATACCACCTCCATTGATTTGAAATGAAGCAATGGCGGAGACTGCATTAGCAGCCATTTTTTACTGTGTCTCCTTTTTCATAGGCTTCGAAAGGAATTGGACCTTTGACTGATAAGTGGTTTCCTAGCCATATGTTGGGGTCAAGTGTTGAATTTGCATGAAGTAGCTGTAGACTTTCCGTTTGTGGTGGTGGGTATTAGTTCTTCGTTTTGTTTTTTTGTTTTTTTTTCTAAGCCGTCATAAGGTGAGCTCAGCAACGCCTAAAAAAAACCTAGAAATAGGATATGACAGAAGACAGAGTTCTTTACTTGGTGAAGATAAACCCATTTAAAGTATCTTGTCAAGTCAAGAACACTTTCGAGTAGGTAGGCATATCATTGTCAAAGTTTGCGCCTTCATGAATGTAAATACAGAGGGCTTACCCTGATTATATAAACCACTTGTAACAGTCAAGAAGAGAAATGCAGTCGACTAGAGTATGGAGAAGGAAATGGGTGTATGAACTGAAGCATTCCGCATCATCTGTCAAATATGGTGGAGGGACTATTATGGCTTGGGTATGTATAATTGGCAATGGAACTGGGTTACTGGTGTAATGATGGGTAATGATATAACTGTTGAATAAAAAGCAGCAGAATGTAGTTTAAAGTATATAAAACTATATGCTCTGCTTTCATTCATATATCTAAGATCCAGTAGCAGCACCTTTCTGCTCAGACTAAGTATTAACTCTTTCATGCATGGTGACCATAACTGTGGACAGATATTCAAGCTTCATTTTAAACCTTTACTGCGTTGCTGAACAGCCACTGTGTTAATTAATATATGTTACCCTGTGGATGGCAGTAAACATGATAACATGACCTCTATGAAATATATGAAATATTTTAAATACCTCATTAAATACCTAATTTTACAAGATATCCAAATGTACATTATATATAGCAGTTTGTTTCTATATATGTCTGTATAAGTGTTTCGTAGGTGTACAGGGTGTTCTCATGTAATTTTAGATATTGTAATTTGTAATATGTCAACTATGTCATTAAAGCTTTAGTTTAAAGTTTAATTATTGATTTTATACTAAGGGTTAAGATTTTGTGTTTTTCAATTAAAAAGTAATTAATAGGTAGGTATAGGTAAACATGAAGTTAAGTGGTTATCAAATTAAGTCATCATTAAAATAATATTGTATTAGGTCATCATTAAAATAATACATTGGGAAAAAAAAACAAAAGACAAATGAATCAAAACAAAAACAAAACAATTGGACATGTCCTTAAAGCTTTAATAACATCCATGACCTTTATGTAATAATTCATGCATGAAAGGGTAAAATAAATACCCCATAGATTTAAAATTGTGTAAGTTTGTCTGTTTACTTTTGAACCTGTGAAAATGAAGGCACTATTTACAAATTGGCTGTAATTCCTAAATGATAAATGCAGTATTTTGGTTTAAACCTTGAAAATGGTTCTTTTAAACTGACGTATTTATTGAACTTCAGAAGAGGAGCTTATTTACGTGATGCCGGACTGCTGCTCAAAAATATCTGCATTTTATTAAATCCCCATTCTCTGTACTGCCACTGCAGGCAGCTTTAGTCCCAGTCTCTACTTTTATAAATGCTTATACAGTATGTTGGCAATGTATATTACTGGAATTCTGCCTGCATTAAGCTGTCTGAGAGAACGCCAAGAGTGTGTAAAGCTACATCCACACACAAGAGGGGCACTTGTGAAGAATCCAAAAAAGTCTCATGCCATAATATCATTTTTTTGGTGAATGTAATTCCATAAGTGCTATTTTACACATCTGAAGTCTTTACTGTTGTTGCAAACTGCAGATAATACTCCTAAACATACCTGACATACCTCCCATAAGCCAGTCATCTGGTGCATGGCTGTTACCCACTGCACCTCGCTATTCGTGCCTCGGCACGCACCACCGCTCACCATTGATTCCCCTAAAAGGGTCAGTGGCCGATCCGTGTTAGCAAGATTGAATGCATGCCTCCCATGCAACACAGCCAGCTGCAGCACCTTTAAAAAATGCCTTTTGTCTCACAGCGCACCCCCTCAATGCTCCCTCCCCCCTTTAATTCTCTCCAGTCACGGGATTTTGCTCAGCTCTGGCAATCCCAGTGTGTTGGTTTGATGTCTACATTTGCACTGTTGGATTGGCAATGGGAGCACTAGCCCGGGACTCAGCGGAGGGCCAATGTTTCCATTTGGCGCTCTTTGTTGCGAGCTCGGGAGGGGGGGTGGAGGCTGGGAAAATTGCCCAGCTCCAGCTTTCCCCTCCCGTGCTGGAGAAACAGAAAGCAATTTGCCCAGGGCTGCTGGAGAGGTGCGGAGGAGGAGGAGGCGGAGAGCCTTTTACAGACAGGCCAAGGTGGACAGACATGTCCACAAGAACGAGGCGGCCTTGCAAGTCCCTTTAGTGGTCAGGGTTATTGCTTACCTTGTCGCGCTTGTTCATTGCGATGCAAGTGCGTCAATAGAAGGGCAATTAAACATTGACCCTGGAAACTATGGTGGGGAAATTTCTGACTGATGGCAAAGTCTTTAATGAATAGGGCACTTGTCCAGATATGACGGTACCCTAAGTGATATCGCCTCTTTAAGATGCTGCTTTAATTATCCCCTTCTGAATTAAGTTCATGGGGGAGACAGAAATCTATGTTTTCCCCTGCTAAGTACATTAGCCTTCATTTAACTTCTGTATATTGTAATTTAATTACTTTCTCCCAAAAGCATATTAAAGATGCTAGATGTGGCTAGCTGCTCTAATTGCTCCGCAAAGATTAAGTATGTTCACTCTAACTTCCAGCACTACGGCAAACTGTAATTTATTACCCTTAAATAAACCTCGGGATACTTATGGCCGTCGTTAATGGTCTCAACTTTATCTTGCTCTTTTATTCAGCGAAAAAAGGTGAAGCTGTTTGATTTAAGTCGCTTGCCTGGAGGTGTTCTGGAGGTAACGCTAGGCTGACCCATTTACGTAATAGCGTCCTTTTTCACACTTAGATTATAGGCTTCCCTGGTCTTTGTAATTTTGCTCACAGTATGTGCAGTTTGCAGTGCATTAGGTGAACTCTGCACTGGAATTTCATGGTTTAAGCTAAAAACCAAAACAAGCTTTCAAAAGCAAGGAATGCTGTAACCACGCTCCAGGTCCACAGGGAACCCTGTAACCACGTTCCAGGCCCACAGGGTCCTTCATCTTTCCACGTTGTTAATCTACTCCAGCTCCACACCTGCCTGAGCCAGGTAAACAGGAGCTGGAGAATGCAGTCCACTTGGCTCAGGTGTGAAGGCAGCTGGAATAAAACTGGCTGTGGATTTGGATCCTCTGCTGATACCTCATTTGAGTGCACCTCTGGAAATGAGTATGATTGTATTGCTCTCTTAGAAAAAGGATTCTATATAGTACTGAAAAGGGGTCCTTTTTTGGAACAACAGTGGAACCCTTTTAGAAATTCTTGCACCTATTTTAAAAAGGGTCTTTACAAATTGTCCTTGTATCTCCTTGCCATCCTCACTTTTTGATGTAAATTGAATCCCTGTGTTTGAACTTTATGATGAATGGATCAATAGAAATGCTCCGAAATTATGAAGTTGAGTATACTCCACAATATAGTATATATATATAGTATAAAATATATATCCACAATGCATACAATGGTTACAATGGGCACCATTACCCCCCAATCCAATATGAATCAAAAAGGGAGGAGCTACTCACATCTGGAACAATTATTTGAAAAAAATAAAAATAATAAATAGCAGCTGGAGTACGTATGTTAAATAAGCAACACTTCAACACTTCCTGTAAAACATGAGGTAGTACTAATCTGCCAAACTCACATTATTAAAATAGTATTTATCTTATAGTAATAGTGTGTAGTACTCAGTTGGGACACTTTGGGATGCAGTTGGGATACTTTGACTATTGAAAGGTATGTTTTTTTTCCTTCTTCTTTGAAGTTGCCATTTTGATACAAGGTTTTTGCATGACAGCAATGACATACAAGATAAAATGCCATCATAGACAAAACCCCTTTAACCAGGCATTCACATTCTGGTTGTGAAAAATGCCTGTGTTCAGTGTTGAAGGTTCTATATTTAAACATTTCTTTAACCAAATAAGCCTTAGAGAAACCCAATTCTTTCCAGTGAGGTTTTTCAGAGGTAATGGGAAATAACCATGATGTTCCCAGACCTATTTCAACTACTGTCACATTCAGATTAGTTTTGCCTGTTGAGGTACTGTACTGTACTGTAGTTACATTTTAGTGATTAAATATGTGATTTTAATTTAGGATGAATCTGCAATGTCCACAGTTTTACATGACTGGCAAGTAGTAATTTTCACATATGGAAAGTCTTATGGAATAGCAGTTCAATAAGAATTGGATTTGCATTGATGTTTCCTAATAACAAAGGCTGGTCACCTTCCCCAAGACTAGTCATTAAATTAGTACCAGTTGAATTAACCACTAATTAGGAAATGAATTGATTAAGTTTTGAGATCTGGTTTGTTAAACCACATTCAAATCTGTATAAAACACTTAAGTCTATTACTTTCAATTTGATCATAAATAGTTTTCTTTTTAATGCATTATCTGAAAAGAAAGGATTCCATTCCATTTTTAGTTTTAGTATCATGGTTAACTACATTATTTTTACATTATTTTGTACTACAGTACTACATTAGACTCAACATGTTAATAAACTAATGGAAATTAATTAACCTACTCTCAGCCAGTTTTATGGTGTCAAAATTAACAAAACAATCTGATTTGGTAAAAGTTAGCAACAGATAATCAATAATAGATACAGAATAAATAGAATAAAATAGTTGGTAAATACAAAGTATTTATCTTCTTATCTGCTTTGTCCTGGTCAGGTTCATGGTGAGAATTGTTGGGTGCAATATCAAGGTAACAGCTGCACCAATAACCTGTATTTACTGTCAAAAAAGAGCTGGCAATGAAAAATAATAAAAAACAAGCAAAAAAAAAACCCCAAAGTTTTAAAAGAAGTGTAAAAATATCACAGGCCATGACAGTGCTTGACATAAACTCCAAGGATATACCGAGTCGATGACTTTAACTCTCAACTCATAAATGAGCAGCAGTATTTTCTCTCTTCAGTTCATATCTGGGTTGTAATTTGATTGTCTGAGCCATTCAAAGCAAAACACTTGATACTGAATGACTGTATGAATGCACTCTGAAATCCTCAAGAAGGTCAAGTTCCACAGACCAGAACCAGCTCTGTCTTCATAATACTACTGCGTTTGTGTGTGTGTGTGTTGTAGTAGGTATTTTCATTTTTAAAGCTTTTGGAAAGATGGTTGTTTTTATTTTGATGACAGTTAAGGAGTGTATTTGTTCCCAGTCAGCATTTCAGGAATAGCTCTCATTAATTGTAATGATCCTGCAGGAGATCAACAATGACAAAAATGACAAGGTGTACTGTGTTCCTGTGTATGCTAAGCGATATGACAGTGTTTAATTACTTCAGCGTTTGGGACGTGATAACAGTAATGTTACCGTTTGCTGTGCAAGAGCTGTCTAAACAGTCACTACACTGAACCTTGCGGCAAGTGCATTGTCTTCACATATCGAACTTCTGATAGTATCAGAAATTCTCTACATATTCAGGTTATTTCTTCCATTGTCTTGCTTCTTCATCCAGCGTGTTTGTGGTTAACCCCTACTAACACTCCAACGCTATCACACACTAAGGTGTATTATTCAGTAACTACAGGGACTTCTGTACAAACTGATGGGGCTATTCTCTGGTAATAGAAGTTTGTAATAACGCTGGTGGTGGACCAGTCTTTGTTAAGTCCTCTTGCTAAAATATTTAGGTGTTTGTTGCTGAGCCATGAGTTTTGAACTTCCATGCAAGGCTCCCAATGGTGTCTCTACTAGTGTCCAAGGTCTTGGATATACCCAGTACCCTTTTGGTGGAAATCAATTCAGTTCAATTCACATTTATTTATGTAGCGCGTTTCACAACAAATGTAGTCACAAAGCAGCTTCACAGAGATCTGAGTCTGAGCCTTTGTTGAGCAAGCCAAGGACAACAGTGGCAAGGAAAAACTCCCTCAGATCAAGAGGAAGAAACCTTGAGAGGAACCAAGATTCAGAAGAAGGATACCCATCCTCCTATGGGTGACACCAGATAGCACAAAAAATGACAGAACATCAAGAATAAGGTATGCTTAAGGTATGCTTGCTATGAAAGCGGGGTGGCAGGCAAATATCATGTTTTAGAACTACACCAAAGTCAGGTTTAGAAATGCTGACTAAATTCTCTGTCTCAACACCCAGGGTCAAAACTGAGTCTAATGTATGGTTGTATCTGTGAATTGGCCTTATACATTTTGAGTGAACCCCAAAGCTTAATGCTAACCATACACTAGAAGACTTGAAAAGACTCTGAAATACTTTTAAAAGTCACATCTAAAGACAGTCTGCCATTACATGCGCTGTCCGCATCAGATTCAAATCCCTGATGTTGGAATGGACCAGCCCCGTCATACTTGATGGCAGTGGTCAAAAGCCAATCAGTACCAAGAGCCCTTCGAGCTTCAAGTATGACTCTGCTTGACCCGTCATCCCTTAATATCCACAGAAGACAAGCGTCCAGACTTTTTTTTCTGTCCTTGCACTGCAGTGGTGGAATGAAATTCCCCTGGGTGTCCGAAAGGCAGAGTCGCTTCGCTGTCTTCAAAAACAGGCTGAAGAGTACCTGGGCGAAGTGTGGTATCGAGTATTGTGGTCTCCATACTGACTTTTGTGTTTAGTGTGTCTAAGGAATCTTTGGATCCTAGTCTATACAAACTAGCTAAGGGTATAAGCATATTTGTAAGTCGCTCTGGCTAACAGCATCTGCTAAATGCCTTTTAATGTACAGTGTATGACAAAAGTGACTACACCCCTCACATTTCTGCAGATATTTAAGTATATCTTTTCATGGGACAACACTGACAAAAGGACACTTTGACACAATGAAAAGTAGTCTGTGTGCAGCTTATATAACAGTGTAAACTTATTCTTCCCTCAAAATAACTCAATATACAGCTATTAATGTCTAAACCACCAACAACAAAAGTGAGTACGCCCCTTAGTGAAAGTTCCTGAAGTGTCAATATTTTGTGTGGCCACCATTATTTTGCTCTTTATTCTGCTCTTTTAAAACACTGGATGATCTTGGCCACTGTGCTGCAGCTCAGTTTCAGGGTGTTGGCACTTATCTTGTAGCCTTGGCCATCTTCATGTAGCACAACAATTCATCCTTTAAGATCCTCAGAGAGTTCTTTGCCATGAGGTGCCATGTTAGAACTTTCAGTGACCAGTATGAGAGAGTGCGAGAGCTGTACTACAAAACTGAACACACCTGCTCCCTATGCACACCTAAGATCTAGTAACACTAACGAGTCACATGACATTTTGGAGGGAAAATGACAAGCAGTGCTCAATTTGGACATTTAGGGGTGTAGTCTCTTAGGGGTGTAGTCACTTTTGTTGCCAGTGGTTTAGACATTAATGGCTGTATATTGAGTAATTTTGAGGGAAGAATAAATGTACTGTTATATAAGCTGCACACAGACTACTTTTTTATTGTGTCAAAGTGCCATTTTGTCATTGCCGTTTTGTCCCATGAAAAGATATACTTAAATATCTGCAGAAATGTGAGGGGTGTACTCATTTTTGTGATACACTATAAATGTAATCATACTCACAGATGATTTTGCCTGAGATATGAGACTGAGAATCTTGCAGAGTCACTATTTACAACTAGATTTTATTTGAGACCATTTCCCATCATGCTCCTGATGGATTTTGCAAGAGGAGAAACTGTTGGAGCAGAAACAGAAGCAGTTTTTGGCCACAGCTGCAATTGTGTGTGCAGTAGTTTGTTGGAAAAAAAAAAAGAATGTGGACACAGCCCTGGTTAAATGAAAGTGGACAGCGGAGCTTACCTATTAGTTATTCACAATCTCTACGTCACAGTGTGATGAGCCAAGTCTGAAAGCTTGAACATTGTTGATTGTATCGGAACGACAAGACCGTTTGAGTTAAAACAGATATCCCGACCTCCTTGCACCAAATGATTGAGATGACGGGAGAGCACTACAACCTTCGGAAATTCGGACATTGGAAATTTGTCTGCAACAGTAAAATCACTTAGTGTAAGACTGGCATTAGGTGAACAAGGTAGCAACACACCTTAAACACATCCCTGGGTGGTGTTTATGAAAACACATCATAGCTGAAGCCTAATAAGGGTTGTTATTGAGTTTCCAATAGGTTAGTCAGGTCTGAACCCACCTTCAGGTGAAACAGACTAGAAGTAAGCTATGAAACCAGCAATAATACATAGGGGTTGAATAATTGTGACATAGCTGTATGAATGAAATATCCTGCTACTCTAAAATACTACATAACTCATTACATAAATCATTCAGCTGAGGAAATCTTTAAGTAATATAAACCCTTTCTTTCCGTTACGATCTGATTGCAAGTGTACCTTTGTCTCTCGCTGCTGCTCTTGTGTTGACAGGATAGTCGAGAAAATAAGTTGCATTACTGAAACAGATGCACATATCTTAAATATTAATGCTCATGTTGTATCATCATGCATGACAGACTACATTGTCGGCAGAACTATGTAAAATTATAGCAGTCAATGTCAACAAATGATCTCTTAAAGACTGGAGGATTTTTACATATTCTACTTTGCTGGCATTTTATAAAAGCACCACGCCTCAAGGCATTTTTACCACAGCTAAATGAGCATTAGGCACTTTACCAACCCCGGATTAGTTAGTAAGCTGATCACCATATTCTGGTGGTAAAGCACTTACAACTTCATTCACACGCCTAGCTCTGTTGGACTATGAAGTGATTGTGCTGCTGGATATTACAAACGTAACATAGCAACCTGTATTACACAGATCCTGATCAGTCCTGTCATTTATGCAGCGCTCCGTCTCACACTGAACACTTGTAACAGAACCACTTCAGGCAGATCTTCCACACCAATCAAATGACTGCATCCACAACGAAATCATTACGAGCTCTGATGAGCCACAGCTCTTTCTGCAGCGATGTTATCACTCCATAATGTGAATAATGTGCCGTTTGACGGCATGAGAAAGAGGTAGGTAGCGCACAGACGTGCTGCTGGTTTGCCAAACTGTCAAAGAGTAGCCAGCCTGGAACTGCATGGGCAGTGTGAGCGGCTTGTTATTGTTCTGCTGCCTCAGAAACAGGCTAAATTACTAATGGATTACTCATAAATACCATAAGGTCGCAATAAGTGCTGTGGCTAATGCCAGTCGCTTATGCTTTACATCATCACTGCATTATCTGCAGAACAGCAAGAGGGAGACAAGCGAAAAAATCTGTAGCGCGGCATAACGGTATGTTGATAGACTGGACTGAAACAAACAGTGCCAACAGCAGGATTTTGAATGACATGCATTACCTTTAGTGGCAGCGCAGATTTGGTTTTGAGAGAAGTCTGCTCGGAATCAAAAGCAGCGCTGAGGAAATCACTTTGTCTAGACACCGTGCCGGATTGTGTCAGCTTTTTATTACATGATGTCAATGGTTCGATATAAAGCTCGCTCTTTCGGAGTGCTGTATGAAAGAAAGATTGTGCTTCAGCCATTGAAATAATATCAGAAGCCATCACCTCCGCTCATGTGTGGAATAAACATTTCAGTGATAATTCTGTTTCCCTGCACGGTGCTATTTGCTGCTGCGGAGAGATTTATCATGGTGTTAGGAGAGAAGATAGAGATATATAGATATGGATATGGATATGTATATATACACACGTGCTCATAGCTGCTGGAATGGTAACATGCCAGTCATACATGAATCGCAAGAAATGAGATGCTGTAATAAGAAGATAAATATGGAAAATTCCCACCAGTGCCTATGTGCCATACACACATGGTCTGTAACAAAGCTGTGTCTGTGTCGTGTGTATCTGCTACAGCCATGAAACACTTGAACAGTAATAAACTGCAGTAGGTAGTTTAGTGTAGGAGCTCACTTTATAAATTGGCATCTAATAAAAATCCACAATTAACCAAATGGGACATATAGTCTTCCGATAATCTCTGAAATGCAGCATCAGTTCATCTGTGTGTAATCTACACTGTTTGTGTATAGACTCCTTCATTTGTTTCTCTCATTGCACAGTATTGCCATCGACTTGTCCTTGTGTCTTGAGCGCTATATCCTATTTTGCCTTTTTTTAACTTTGACCCTTTTGTTCTTTTCTCTTTGTCCTTTAGTTTGTTCCTTTTTGCTCTGGTTGCCAGTTTCCATTGAGCTCCGGTTTTGACCCTTGCTTGTTTTGACTTCTCATGTATTGGTTGCTGCTTTCTGCAGTTTTGACATGGCCTGGCTTATGTTCTACTCTTTTGGATTCTTCTGTTATTATTAAAACAGTTTAGTCATTTTACGTTTGCGAGCAAGACTTCCAACATTACATTCACATGCCATTGATGTTGAGTCTGGAAGTAAATACAAATTCAGAATTCTGTATAAATAAAGGTTCTTCAAATGGTTCTTTGAGCAGTGCCATAGAAAACCATTTTTGGTTCCTTAAAAAACCCTTAAAGAACCATGTAATAGAGTTTAATAGAGTATACAGTGGTATAGAACCTCTACATCAAGTGAAGGCATTTAAAGGGTCCCTCACATTCACACATCTCTATTACAAGGGTGGTTCTATGGAACCAAAGGTGGCTCTTCTGTGGCATTGCCCAGAGAGTGTACACTTTAAAGAGTGTACAGTGTGCACTGTTACTGTTTATAGTTATCAGTATTGGCTTCAAGAAGGCGTGAATTATTGGTTTGCGTTATCGGCTCGGAAATCTATATCACTGCATCCCTGTTAATGATTAGGCCTGTGCTCTCCAGATCAGCAGACTACAGGCTGTGTGACAGTGAGTGTGTAGAAAGGAGAAGCTCGCTCATATTTGCCCACATCTCTGCACCATGTTAAGATATTTTTATGACTTGTTGAAGGCTGTTTGAGTTTCGGCTGTCATTATGGTTCTTCTGGCCTCAGCGTGTTGTACAAGAGACACATGACATGACTCTCTCTCTCTCTCTTTCTCTCTCTCTCTCTCTCTCTCTCTCCCTCTCTGTCTCTCTCTCTCTCTCTCTGTCAGCTGCCATCCTCGATGATCCAATGGAGTGCAGCCGGGGGGAGCGGTTGGCCATCACTCTGGCGAAGGACAGCATCAACCGCTCCAGCAACCGCTCCACCACGGGCAAGCTGGAGGTGGACATCTTTGAGCTGCTGAGGGACAGCGAATATGAGACAGGAGAGACTAGTAAGTAGCAGCCAGGATCACAAACAGTAGAGCCTGGCCTCTGCAAATCAGACAAATGTGATTCCTAATGTCGATTTTATGCACATTGATACAAATCAGGAACTGAACACTGAAACACTGAAAACCAGTCATCCTAGCCAGACATAAGATTTTATATAGTTAAAATGTAAACACACTCCAGGCTGTTTTTGGAAGTCCAAGGGAGCATAATCACCCTCCTTCTCTTTCTGGTAAGAAGCACTGCCCTCTCTTTCTCTCCCATCACTCGCACAGTGCTAGCCAACACCAGTTCTCCCCTAAGCCTGTTGAGCTGTCCAATCGTGTTGCATTAGCCGCATTCAGTGGCACTTCATATGGCTAAGAGGAAGAGAGTACCAGACCTTACCCTCCCAGCTTGGTATTTATTTATTTATTTATGTTTTCGTGGGAAAGTGGGAGGCCAAGCCTGTTGGTGGAATTAGGAATGATTAAATTCCCCCATTCTAGCCCTATACAATTTGCGACACTGTGCCTTTAAAACTGATATATGTACATGAGCTCTGTTCTGTTTGGCTATTCTGCATTGGGCCTCATTCAAAAAGCCAAGTCAGCTGAAGCACTCCCTCTAACTGAGCAGAGGTGCTAAACTGCTGTGAGATATATAGACACATATCGGCTCTATTTCCGTGCTCATAGTGCAGCTGCACAAATAAGGCATAATATCACACTCAGATATGTTCCTGATATTTCTGTTATCGGCGGCACAGGCTGTAACTTGACACAGAGCAGAGCAGCGCAGCTGTAAACAAGCGGAGTCCCAGTGAATATACATTGTAGCATAACAGCAAAAAACAAAACACAGGAAAAAAAACAGCATTTTATTAAATAATATGTCTCTATTGAACAAAAAAAGTTCTGTACAAATCTACTCTGGATGAACATAAAGAAAACAAGGCGTATAGCAGTTTTCGACTTGGCTCAGCCAGTTAGATTTTAGTTTTTAATAGACGTTCCATTGAATTTGTAATGTTTTGCGGCTAATGAATCACAGAAGCACGCTGTGAGTAATTGGACACGTTTATAAGTCTGCGCTTGAAGTCAGAAAAATAGCAGAAAATACTGCTCTTGCATTTGTTATTCAAGCAGTTCTACCAGAGAGAAGACTCTGGAGACATGAGGGCAGTAAAACCAAAATTTAATCTTGACAGTTAATGAGATGGGTAGATTAGAACTGTTGCTTGTCTTTGGCATAGGCCCTGTTGTTAGCCCAGGTCTCTGAACTTAGATGCTAACCCCCGGGCAGCCGTCTGGACCAAACTGGTAGGGGGTGGGGAGGAAGGAGGGAGATACGTGGCGTTACTTCTAAAAGCAGCAAAAAACACAGTGGAATTAAAGATTTTTAACACAAGTGGATGCGGGTGATTGGCTGAGAAAAGTTAATGCTGCCTTAGAGTCTCCTGGTAGAACTTTCGCTAGAGCATTCAGGTCTAAGAAGGCAGTAGCATTTGCAAATGCATTGTTGAACCAAATCGTGTTGAAAATACCCACAAATACAGTAGCCCTGTATGTAAATGCATTTTTCATTCATGACAGTCCTAGCTTTTATTATCTAATCAGCCAATTGTGTGGTAGCAGTCCAGTTCATAAAATCAATCAGATACAGGCCAGCAGCAACTACCTGAATGGGAAAAGACGTGATCTTGGGGATTCTGAGCATGGCAAGATTTTTGATGGGCTGGTTTGAGTATTTTTTTTTTATCTAGAACTGGGATTTTCAACAAAGAAAAACAGTGAGTGGCAGTTCTGTAGATGGAAACACCTTGTTGATGAAAGAGGTTAAGAGAGAATGGCCGGACTGGTTCAAGCTGACAGAAATGCTGTGTTAACTCAGATAACCACTCTCCAATTGAGGTGAGCAGAAAAGCATCTCTGAATGCACAACATGTCCAAACCTGAGGCGATTGGGCTACAAGACCATGTCGGGTCCCACTTCTGTTAGCCAAGAACAGAAGCCTAAGGCTGCATTGGGCTCAGGCTTACCACAACTGGACAGTTGAAGACTGGGGAAAGGTAGCCTGGTCTGAAGAATCTTGATTTCTCCTAAAGCATTGCTTAGATGGTAGGGTCAGAATTTGGCACCACGAACAGCTAAATCCATGAAACCAACCTGCCTTGGTCAGCAGTCCAGGCCTGTTAATACCCACCGGTCATCACTTGAATGCCACATCCTATAGTACTGTTGCTGAATACATGCATCCCTTCATGACCGTAACCAACCCATCTTCTAATGGCTACTTTCAGCACAATGCTGCACTTTGTCACAAAGCAAAAGTCGCCACCAACTGGTTTCATGAACATCTCGAAGAGTTCAGTGTTCTTCAGTGACCTTCCCAGTCCCTGGATCTGATGGATGCTAAATGTACCGTTCAGACCCTAATACAATTAAAACCACCTACCGTTCTCTCAGTTACCACCAAATAAGTTAGCCGTCTGAGTCATGCCTCGTTCCCCTGCACCTCTTTAATTTTCCAGGAAAATGTGATACTAAAACTCTGATCAGATCACGAAAAAAGGCTCTTACATAATGGCAACTGAATGTGTAGTAAACAGTGTACTCACAGCAGCTGAAAATAGAAAGCAGTGTCATCTTTTGATGCCTCTGGAGTCAGTGTGTACGTGGACCCGACTCTCAGGGCCTGTTTTGTTGCCTTGGTTACTGCTAGCCCTTTCTGAGACTTGCAGCTTCTACAGACACACATTAACACGGTTAAAAAGGTGCTTTTTATTAGTTCCTTGGGCTTAATGAGATGAACAGGGATTTAATTATTTGGTGCCATTTGTTGCTACAAGTCGGCTTGAAATTTAGTGCCATTGTTAGCTTGTATCTTTCCGAATAGTGATTTCTTTTTACCACTTAACAGGAAAACTACAAATATGCCACATTCCTTTTCCATATACTCTTAAAAAAAATCTCTGTGCTTATTGTTGTTGTTTTGCTGTGTGATTTAATCAGAATTATGTAACCGCATAATGAATCACAAACTATCTGATCAAATTTAGTTGGTTATCTTGGTGATCTTGGGGGTAGGGTCATGTTTACAGTCTTTAAAAAAGTGTTCTTCCAAAGTTTTTATTAAAGGAACACACATATGCAGTTGTGATTGGGAGTTTACATATACTTCTCATCATAATGGACATGAATGTCATGGCAATATTGGGCTTTCAGTGATTTCCTTGAACTGTTCTTGTCCTGGTGCAGAATGAGTGATAACATACATATTTGATATTCACAAGTTTCACATTTTCAGAGGTGATCTGAAACCAACAGGGTTACAGTTATACAAATAGGGCCAATAATATACAACCAGCGCACCTCATATTTTAATATGTAATATTTGAATTGTCCCTCATCAATTGTCCCTGAGCTTCTAGCAGTATTCAGGTTGGATAGTTGTCCACTCTTCTTGGCAGAATTGGTTGGTTGAGTTCAATTCAATTTGACGGTTTATTGGAAAAGATCCCGGCTTTTAAGCACAGTCCACATAGTTGAGGTCAGGACCTTCCAAAAGCCTAATGTTAGCCTGCTGTACCCATTCCACGACCACCTCCGATGTGTGTTTGGGGTCATTGTTCTGTTAGAACATTCAATTGTGTCTAAGTTTCAACCATCCAGCTAATAGTTTGAGAATATGCTGAGGTAGTAGCATTGCTGAAGTAACAGTCTAGATGGGTGTATTTATGTATTTAACCTTGTATGGATCATTTTGACCTTGTGTCGATTTCAGAAAATCCTCAGAAATATTTCTTTTTTTTCTATTAAAGATGTTCAAGACTTTCTATGGCTGTAGTGTACATGGTCAGCACCATAAGGCTGAAGTCAGGGTTCACAGGGTTTGACAATAGGGTTGTGGGCTATTCTTGGGCTCGCCAAGCAGTCTCTCCTGGGCCCCCAAGCAATACCCTTAACTCACTCTGCTCCAGGCATCGCAGTTGAGTCTGTCCACCGGTTCGGGCATGTGTGCCTGCTGTCCACTCTGTGTGTGTTTGCTCACTAGTGTGTATGTATGTGTTTACTGCACGGATGTGTTAAAGGCTGAAGTCAAATTCCATTTGTGTACTCAAATTGCCAGTCTGATTTAAGGTGGACCGGAATCATGAATCTTGAGGTTCAAGCTCAGGAGAAATTGAATAGGCAATGTAAAAAATAAGAATTATTAATAAATGAAAATAGTTCATGTAAATGGATGTCTGAGTTAATAGCTGTCTAGACTAGCAAGTGAGTGTAAATTTCAACCATCCATAGACAACATTTCCACCTGTGTTCTGTGTGATCCTCCAGAATTAAAATACCTAAATGCATAGTCTGATATCGCTGTGATTTATCAAAATGATCAAAACCCATTCTTTTAAACATCCATAACAATATGATTCCCATATGATTACTAAATCTTTGCTGGTGGTTTGGCTGTTATAGCTTTCTAACGTAATCCTCAGAGCTGTCAGTCAACCTGTTCCATCACTAAGAGGCCCTAACACACATAATGCTTCTATATAGATGTGGAAATCACCGAAAGTAGGGGGGTAAACAAAGATAGAATGGCTCACTCAGACAGAGACATCAAACCTGAAAGAAACTCATTGCATTCAATGAGCAGAGACAGCGGTGGAATCAGGACAAGAATGAGCTCTCATTTACAGCAATCAGAGCTGTTGAAGCTGATGGCGATTAAGAACCCAGAGCCTCCACTGCCATTCATTCAGCCATAGAAAGACCAACCTGTATCCCTCCTTCTCCCACACTCTGTCTCTTTCTATCTCCCTTTCTTTCTTATTTGCTCTCTTATTTCACTCTGACTCACTGGTGCTCGCTCTACTTTTCTCTACCCATCTCGTTCCCCTCTGTCTTTCACTCCATCTCTCCCGCTCTGTACGGCCACGTGTTGTGTAGCTCAGTGCTATAATGGCTTGCGGCAGCATGAATTGGAAAAGAAATGGATCGGTGCCACACCCAAGCAGAGAGAAATGCCAGCGCTACCTGTCCTCCCAGACATAACTCTTCATACTCCTTGTACAGCTGTGTGTGTTTTCATGCTTTTTCAGGGCAAAAATGACCTGTAGTAGGGACAAAAGAGGTTAGCCTACCTAAACGTCTTACCTAAACCTACCTAAACCTCCATGCCTTCATGCCTGACCCAAAAGCACAATCTTTTCCAAGCTCCAATCTTCTCAAACCAGAAGTTTTGATGAAACAAAACTGGAACTCTTTGGGCATATGGATCAGAGGAAGGAGGAAGGAAAAATAAAGCATGTCTGGAGGAGTAAAAATAAAGCATACACTAAAATTAACATCCTGTCTACTGTGAATGGTGGCTTGGTGATGCTCTAGAGCTGCTTTGCTTCCTCTGGCACTGGAAACCTGCAGCATGTACAGGGCAAGATGGACTCAGTAAAGTATCAGGAAATCCTAGGAGAAAACGTCTGGCCTTTTGTGAGGAAGCTGAAGCTTGGGCGTCATTGGACCTTTCAACAGGACATTCATCCCAAGCATATCTCAATGGCTCTGGAGTGTCTGTCATAGTTGCCTGACTTGAACCCCATAGAAAATATTTGGTGGGATTTGACGAAGGCGGTTGCCGCATGCAAACCCAGGAACCCAGTGAACTAGAGGCCATTGCCCATTCAGAATGGGCTAAAACTCTTCAGGACTGCTGCCAGAAGCTGGTGTCTGCCCATCCACTGACTATAAGTCATATCTGCACTCTCTCTAGATCTCAGTCCAGTTCAACACCTATTGGAAACGATGGACCAATGTACTTAGAAAGTTCTCTCCACCTCTATCAGAACACCGTTTGAAGGAATATCTTTTGAAATATTGGCGTTCTGCCCTCCAGTTCAGTTCCAGGGACCTGTTGAGAATCTATGCCAAGGCACATCAGTGCTGTTCTTGTGACTCAAGGTGACATTATTAATACACATTTTAGTTTTTTGTCCTTTAATATGTATTTCGCTGTAAAGGTAGCCTGTCAGTGCTGTGACTGGCTACATATAAGAGTCTCCACTGAAAAAGAGACATCAACCTGGCACAAGCGTGAGGTTGGGATATTTATATTATACTCACAGGATACACCAGGCTACATCATCTCTGTGATATTGCTTTCCTTGGCAATGAACTTAAAAAAATACAGAAAGTCAGTGACAAAATCTGCACAGAGCCAACCAGGGCTTTTATAAATGAGATAATGGTCTCTACCATTATGGCCCAGTTAAATAAGCTCTCATAAGCTTGAGAAGTTAATGGAGCTGGCTTGGATACATTTCAGACCAGGCGTATATATCAAAATGTGTGAAGCCTGGTCTCGAGGGGAATTCTGCAGGAGTTTCTGTCCATTCATTCCTTTTTTTGAAGCTCCATAATGGTGAAGAACAGCATGCTGTGGCGATATTGTATTCTCCTTTCGTCTTCAAGTACGTGGAAGGCTATGTTGTGTGTATTTGGCAAAACAGCACTCTGACGCTCCTTGTAAATTGTAATATTTGTAAATAGAAAAAGAATAGAACCTTGGGGTTCACTTCAATCGTAACTGTACAAATTTTATGAGATCTTATCATCTGAGAAAATTGAAGGTTTTAACATTGCAAAAGGAATCTAACTCTAGACAAAATGTCTGTCAGCATCCAACCAAACCACCTGAACCAAGTGGAATGAGTGGCTGAGTGGCAGTCCAGTCATCACTGGACTGGTCTGGTCTATTGAGAAAGTGTAAAACATGACTCTGCCAGCATGGCATTCCTCCCAGAGTCCTGTGGCGGCTTCCATTGTATTGTACTAAATGCCAGTCAACAACTACCTCAGGAGATGGCTGGGCCTACCCAGGAGCCCGAGCTGTATCTTACTCTGTGCAAGTAACAAACAGCAGCAGCCTCTAAACTCCTTGAACCTAGAGTCTAAAGTGACAAGAGCTTGAGAGGATTTGCAGCATAGAGTCCACTGTAGTTGAGATGAGGACTAGAAGGGAGTAGAAAACAATAGGGACTGTTCTGTGGGTAGAATTGAGGCTCTGTCACAAAAAACGTTGGTGGGATTGGTGGCTCAGGTTAGAGCACTTCTCACATTTACGTTACCAAAGGGAAAGGAGAAGCCATGGTTGATCCAGGAAGAAAAAGCAGTGATACAACAGGGACGATTTTGCAGGATGCTAGCGATGAAGCAACAGAGCACCTGGACCAGATGCACTTAAAAGGAACATGACAACATGGGCTGACTTATGGAAAGCTAAGCCTCATAGGATCACATTCTTCATCCAGGCTGTATGTCCTAACCTTTCAGACCTTCACGCATGGGGCAGGGTAGAGCTTGGAGTCCTGGGGTGTATGCTAAACTGCTGTGCACCAACACAGCAAAAGCACCAAGAGAGAATATTACCAAGATTGCACATCTAATCCCTGAAGGTTATCTCTTAAGTCCATGACCTATAGAAAAACATCTCTGCAAAGCAATGGTAGCTATTGCGTGACCTTCAGCAACAACTGAATTGATAAAGCTGGAGCTAACAGCCTCTTTGGAAAGACTGTTTGGATAAGGCATTTGAAAGAATGCTTGCTAAGTGACTGCCAGCTAGACGAATGCTTGCCAATAGAGGTTGGATGTCAGGGCTTTGCTGCCTAGTCTCAGTCCAGAACGTTTAACAAGTTGGGCATCATAGGAGTGGAACATCAACAATAAAGTGTTAATAACAGCGAAGTTATCACTGAAGAACATCAAGGCTGTAGTTTCATTTACAAGCAAAACCAACCCCAGTGATGATATATCGGTAATATTAGCACTGGAGCACACCTTAGGCAGACCACACTGGACAGTAGTTACAGGAGAACTATGGATAGGTCAGCAAGTGATAGCAATGGAGAGGCTAAAAATGCTAACAATACTCTAGCACTACACAGCCCTGTTCAATTTTACCCACCCTGTCTATCTTGAGAAGTTGAACATTTTGAACATTGAGTTCAAACCTTATTTATACAGTATTTCCATTTTATTTTTATATTAATGTCTATCTTTATTTAAATAGTCAGGACCATAAGTATTTGGACAATTACACTATTTTTGTAAATGTGCTTTACTTCAATTGATCTGAACTGAAGCAATCAAAATATGTTGGAAGTGTAGACTTTCAGCTTTAATTCAAACTGTTATTACAGCAATTGCAGCCATTTTTTTAATCTTTGCTTTTTTACAAGCTCAAAATTAACTCTGCAGATTTTCTTTAGTTCTTGGATGCAATTTTTTTCTAAATTCTTCTAAATTCCATGGACATCACCAAATGCTAAAAAACTTTCCTCCCTTGAAACGCCAAGCCTTTAGTTTAGCAGCTGCCTTCAGTTGCTGCTTGTTTGTTGGGTCTTTCTGCCTTCTGGTTCGTCTTCAGTAGGTAAAATTCATGCTCATTTGGGTTGAAATCAGTTGATTTAACTGGGCCATATAAGAACATTCCCTTCACTGTGTGTTTTGGGTCATTATTCATCTGTACTGTGAAGCACCATCCTATCGGTTTTACAGTATTGGACTGAATCTGAGCACTATGTATAGCTGTACACCCTTGATAATTCATTCTGCTACATCCATCAAATGTCAAATGATCAGCAAACACCAATTATACACTTCCACTGGCAGCCATACATACTTACACCCTTGCAGTGCCACCATGTTTGACAGATGTTGTGAAATGCTTTACAGTGAGGAAAATAAGTATTTGAACACCCTGCGACTTTGCAAGTTCTCCCACTTAGAAATCATGGAGGGGTCTGAAATTTTCATCTTAGGTGCATGTCCACTGTGAGAGATATAATCTAAAATAAAACATTCGGAAATCACAATGTATGATTTTTTAATAATTTATTTGTGTGTTACTGCTGCAAATAAGTATTTGAACACCTGTGAAAATCAATGTTAATATTTGGTACAGTAGCCTTTGTTTGCTATTACAGAGGTCAAACGTTTCCTGTAGTTTTTCACCAGGTTAGCATACACTGCAGCAGGGATTTTGGCCCATTCCTCCACACAGATCTTCTCCAGATCAGCCAGGTTTCTGGGCTGTCGCTGAGAAACACAGAGTTTGAGCTCCCTCCAAAGCTTTTCTATAGGGTTTAGGTCTGGAGACTGGCTAGGCCATAAGTGCTTCTTATGGAGTCACTCCATGGTTATCCTGGCTGTGTGCTTTGGGTCATTGTCATGTTGAAAGACCCAGCCATGACCCATCGTCAGTGCTCTAACTGAGGGAAGGAGGTTGTTCCCCAAAATCTCGCAATACATGGCCCCGGTTGTTCTCTCCTTAATACAGTGCAGTTGTCCTGTCCCATGTGCAGAAAAACACCCCCAAACCATGATGCTTCCACCCCCATGCTTCACAGTAGGGATGGTGTTTTTGGGATGGTACTCATCATTCTTCGTCCTCCAAACACGGCGAGTGGAATTAAGACTAAGAAGACTAAGACTAAGAATAATAAGTGGAGTGGAGGTGAACTTTTTAGGGGCGGACTAACAGGTCTTTGAGGGCCAGAATTTTTGCTGATTGGCAGGTGTTCAAATACTTATTTGCAGCAGTAACACAAAAATAAATTATTAAAAAATCATACATTGTGATTTCCGGATTTTTTTTTTTTAGATTATGTCTCTCACAGTGGACATGCACCTAAGATGAAAATTTCAGACCCCTCCATGATTTCTAAGTGGGAGAACTTGCAAAGTCGCAGGGTGTTCAAATACTTTTCCTCACTGTATATCATAAACCCCGTATTTCCCTTTTCAGACTTAGTTAAGTTAATCCCGCTTTCATCTATCCAAAGAATCTTGTTCTAAACCTGGACATGTTTTTTTTTTTTTTTGATGGTTTATATCAGTCTGATACTGCAGATAAAAGTAAACCCTCTGTATTTGTGTTCATGAATGTGTCTCCTGATTGTAGACTTTGACACTAATATGCCTACCTCGTCAAAAAGTGTTCATGACTTGACTAGATGTGACAGGGTTTTTCTTCATCAGGCAGAGAATTCTGCAATCACCTACTTTAATTGTATTCCTTGGTCTTCAAGTGTTCTTGGTGCTGTTGAGTTCACCAGAGCATTTCTTCTTTTCAATCACATTTTGATTGCTTCATTTTATATCCATCAAGGTGGTGTACAGAGGCACAATTGCAAAAGATGCATCGCTGTCCAAATACTGACCTGACTGTGTATAATGTACACTGATCAGCCATAACGTTAACCCTTTTAAAAGCCTACAGCCCATCGGCAGGCCAAAAGTGTTATCACAAACTTCTATTAGCAAAGAATAGCCGCACCAGTTTACACCTTAGTGTGTAATAAGCCCTGCAGAGTCCCCCTTGTTACGCCACAACAGATCTGACCTTTCGAGGCGTGGACTCCAGAGGACCTCTAAAGGCATTCGGTGGTATCTTGAACCAGGACGCTTGCAGCAGACCCTTTGCTGTCAAGTCCTTTCAGTTGTGAGTTGGGGCCTTTATGGATCGCATCAGTAAGCCTTAGGTGCCCAAGACCCTGTCGCTAGTCCAGCAGTTCTCTTTTCTTGGACTTGCCTGATGTTTTTGGTTTTGGAGATAGCTCTCTGACCCAGGCCGTCTAACCATCACAATCTGTCTCTCGTTAAGGTGGCTCAGATTCTAATGCTTGTCCACATCGCATTTTTCCACATCGCTTTGAACACATTACCTTTAAGAAGTGACTGTTCACTTCTCACTGCCTAATATATCGCACCCCTTGACAGATGCCACTTGCACTTCACCTGTCACTTGCAGTGGATTATATCTGATGTACTAATGTTATGGCTAATCAGTGTATATTCCCAGTCATTTTTTTCTTACTGTATTTTTTGCACTTATTTTTACTGCATGCTTTCTGTTACCATATTCAGGGGAAGTGCTTGTCTATTCTCATCATGCATGTACAGCTTCAGCTGCACTTTAGAATAATACAAGATGAAAAATGTCTTGTTGTTGTTGTTGTTGTTGCTGCTGTGGTTCATTCCAAGTGTAGCTGTTGAGTCCACCATGCCAGTATGTCTTTACTGAGTATGCTTGTGGATTACCCGTAATAAGTGAGATGAGTTACTCAGGCCTGTGTGAAGCCATCAAATGGAAAACAAAAGTGACATATCTGCAAGCTTGTGCTGTATAATTGCAGCAGCATCTGCTGAGTGGAAGTGATTTGAGAGGACGTCCTGCTGACTGAACTGAACCGCACACACTCTTTAAGTAGAAGCACTTGCTTGCCAACACAAAAAGCCAGTAACCGGTGATTGGCCTGTGGTTGACAGGTTATCCAATTACGTTACTGTGGATATGCTGCAAATATGTGTTCCGCTAATGTGACACTCACTGCAGGTGTGTTTTAGACCCCATTTACACCTAGTCATTCCATGCGATTCGAGAATTCTATCCAGATAGGGATTATACAGGAGTAAACCCACCACAGACTCCTTGAAATCAGATTCGGACTTGAGTCGCACAAACCGTCAAATGAAAAAGTGGTGCGAGATGCATTTCAGCCAGATCGTAGGGCCTCTGTTCTCCAGTTTGCAGTTTCTGATAGGAGTAGTCTGCTTCACCAGCCTCTTCGCCACTTTAGTTAACCTCTACTTCGCCTCATTGTTAATCACCTGTTGCTACAGGGTTGATCACAGGGTTGTAGGTTCTACACCCGCATCTGCGAAGCTGCCACTGTTAGAACACTGGGTCACATATTTAAACCTTTTAGGTTTGCATTTCAAAGAACCTTCCTTTGATGTATAGGTTTTTTAATCCCTCATGTTAACATAATGTACGCAAAACAGCATGTGATCAGTGCTGTTTGCACAGCGGCTGTCTACAACACATGCACAGTGCTTTATTACAAACATGGTTCTTTGTGGAACCAAAATATGGTTCTTCTGTGGCATGGCTTAAAGAACTCTTTACCTTCTTTATTTCAAAGAAATACTATAAGAGTTAATAGTAAGAACATATTTGAACTGTGATGTGCAGTAGACATAAGCATACATGGCTTAGCTTGGATGTAAGATTCTAGAAAAACAGAGCTTTAATTGATATAGAACGTTTACGCAATGTGAAGGTTTTCAGAAGGTTCTTCAAAACTGGCACGTCTCATTTACAAAATCAGTTCTTCAAAGCACCGTCTACTCAAAGGCTCTTTAGGGAACGGAGTGTTTTATCCCCAGAGAACCCTTGGTGGTTCCATTTGGCACCTTTCTTGTTAAGAGTGATAAGTGAGAAAAGCACATGTGGGTTAAAACACATGATTATTGGAGTGTGAAGTGTGTGTGACGTTCGTGTAAACGGGGTGCTGAATGGGCTGCTGTGACCGTGTGAAGCTGCGAGGTCTGGCTCAGTGGAGTGTCGTTGCTGTACAGTGAGATAAGGCAGTGGTGTGTGTGAGTGTGTGTTCTGGCTGGGTGTTTGGTTATGGTGGGATCGCTGGTACACCAGTAGGAGAGAGAGAGGAGTGGAGAGCGCTCTTTCACTGCTGATTAAAGGATTATTTATTAATCATTTGATTCACTGCTCTTCTAATTTCCTGTCTTAGACTGTGTGAATTCATACTGTGCTCTGCTGCCTTCACACACTCTTTCAACTCTCTCTCTCTCTCTCTCTTTCACTTCAACTCACTCACTTTCTCACTCACTTTTCTTCTTCTATTTCTCTCTTGTGCTCTCTCTCTCTCTCTCTCTCACTTTTTCTATTTCTCTCATGTTTCTCTCTCTTGCTCTCTCTCACACTTTTTCTTTTTCTATATCTTTCTATTTGTTTCTCTCTCTCTCTCACCCACACACACACTCACCTTTTCTGTTTCTCACATGCTTTCTCTCTCTCACTCACTCTCACACTTTCTTTTTCTATTTATTTCATTCTGTCTCGCTCTCTCTTTTTCTACCTCTCATGCTTTCTCTCTCTTGTTATCTCACTTTCTTTTTCCATTTGTTTCTCGCTCTCACACACACTCACTTTTTCTATTTCTCGCATGCTTTCTCTCTCTCTCTCTCTCTCTCTCTCTCTCTCTCTCTTTCTGACTTTTTCTTTTTTCCACTTTGCTCTCTCATGCTTTCTTACTCTCTCTCTTTTTTATTTCTCTCTCATTTTCTCTTCTTCTCTCTCTTACTCTCTCTCACTTTCTCTTTTTCTATTGCTCTCTCATTTTCTCTCCATCCTCCATTCTCTCTTTTTTCCCTTTCTTCTCTTTTCTCTCTCTCTCTCTCTCTCTCTCTCTCTCTCTCTCTCTCTCTCTCTCTCTCTCACTCTCTCTTTCTCTCTCTCTCTCTCTCTCTCTCTCTCTCTCTCTCTCTCTTAATCTTTCATTGTCTCTCCTTCCCTCATTCCCGCTTTCCCTCCCCACCCCACCCCCTCTTGTCCCCAACTCAGAACCCTCCCTCGCTGACACACACATTCTGACACTCAGCTGAGCTTAATTAAAAAAGGGGGGGATTATAAGCCGACCTGAAATGATGTTCAGTTCCAGTGCTGAGGAGATTAGAGGTGAGCTTGTGTGCAGGAAGGAGAAACAGGCGTTCTGTTTCCCCTCCTCTTCTCTCCTCCGGACTGCGAGCGCAACTGTGGGACACGCTTCTTTTTTACGGGTCAGTTAGCGCTCCAGCGCAGTGTGTGCTGTGGGGATGCGAGTGTGCCTGTGTGCCTGTGTGCCAGTGAGACAACAGCCTAATAAATGTGTCTGCACTGATGGATTGGGATGCTGTGTAAAATCTGCTGCTTCTATATTTGGACTCATTTGGGTGTTTTTTTGGAGTGTTGTTGAATATCTGAGTGTGGCCTGATAATGAGTCACACACACACACACATACACACACACACACACACTTACACTCTCCACTGCCCAGTATCAGACTAGTAGGCTGTAACATATCTAACAACAGTCTAACAACTCATCCAGGATTGATGTTATTATGCTTTGCGATGTACAATTATTTTGTTATCTGATTTATCTGATCCTTCTTCTTCCGTATCCTTATTTTTCTGCCGGAGCTTCACCTCGTAACTTATCCCGCAGTTTTCCAAATAAAGTACTAAATAAGTTTGTTCTGATTATGTCAAACCAGTCATGATACCATAACAACCACTTAGCAATACTATAGTAACCACCTAGCAACCACCTGGGATACCATAACAACTATTTAGCAACTCTTTAGCAATCTCTTAGAATACCATAGTAACTACCTTACAATACCCTAGAAACCACCTGGAATAACATAGCCACCACTTAGGAACACCATACCAACAACCCTGCGACACCATATCAACCATTTGGCAACACCGTAGTAAACACCTAGCAACTACTTAGCAACAATGTAGCAACCAGCTAGCAACACTATAAAACCACCTGGAATACCTTAGCAACAACAGCCTAGCAACTGCTTTGCAATCATTTATTCAGCGTTTCTAGTTGTACTAGTGGTAGTTTAACTGTACACACAAGAAGAGATATTTAGGGATGCTGTATGTTGGATATGTCATGTTGTTGGATATGTGTTTCTTCCTGTAAGTGAACAGAGTCAGCTGTTTGAGGAGGCTTTTGATTGTCCTACTGTTGTCTATTATCTGCAGTGAAAATGTTTATTTTTTTAATGAAGAAATAAACTATTTAAGGAACCAAAAGAAAACAAAAGTTTGTAATCTAACATGAAACTAAGTGGTGTGTGCAGTTGCTCTATATTGGTTCATGTTTGCAAGCTCCCTGTAACTGTACCAGTAAGTAGCTACTGTGAGAAATGTAGAGTCAGAGCAACTTAATAATAAATAAATAATAATTAAGTAACTGATTGCAGAGCATCAAATCAATCGTTTATTGATTTAACTCAACTTAGTTTAGTCAGAAGTTCTCTTAACTCACATTACTCACTGTAGTTCACACTGCTTCTCAGTTTGGTTCACAATACATAATAAGTTGAGCCTCTAGAACATTAGTAAAAGAGCTGCAGCTAAAAAAAAAAAAAAGGGATTTTTAGTCTGTGTTCCTGTCCCTCAGTTGGTATTCTGACAATTCCCCTCTGCAGGTAGGTTTTGATTTGAGCTTATGATGTCCTGCCACTTGGCAAGCAGGCAGTTAGATAGTTGTGCCACTATATAGTTGCAAAGCTCTGTAGATATCTTTACCCTAGAAAGAACAGTAATGTATATTTACCCAGAACTGTAAACTAGGGTGGCCCTACGGTCTAACTGCCTGCTCATCAACTGTAAGGAGATCAGAGGTTCAAATCCCTGCAAGAGCTCAGCACTCCATTGTCAAAAGCCTCCCAGTGTGGAGATGTCATGTGATAGGGGGAGTCCTAATCTGCAGATGGGGATAAACAATAAACTAATTGTGTGGGTGGAGCCACAGGTTAAGCAATTTCAGCTCCAGCTCATTTACTAATGTTTTCAAGGCTTAACTTAAAATGTATTGTTGACCAAACTAAGATGCAGAACTTGCAATTGAGAGCCAGTGAAGATTATAATCAGTGAAGCTGTCCATGCCATACTCCATGCCGCATCTTGCAGACGAACCAGGTACACGTTTAAATGGATAAAAGGGTTAAGATACTGTGTAGCTAAAACATGCATGGCTGGAGTTTCAGTATCTGAAAAGAAAGAGTGGTGCTGTGCCATCTTCACTGATGAAGATCTGGGCTTGTGTTCATGCTGCCAGATCGTGGAGTCTGTGCTGAAGTGTGTGACTGCTGCTCTTTCTGCTGCTTACTGACAGTGTGCCAGATCATGTCTAAGGGGGTGGTGGCGGTCCTCGGCCCTTCTGCCAGCCCGGCATCCAACTCCATCATCAGCAATATCTGCGGAGAGAAAGAGGTGAGTGCTGGCTCTTTTCCTCTCCTCTATTGTGGCACTGTAGCCCAGACCACATTACCCAACAATCATTCGTATCATTACCATCATTACTGCAAAGCACCAAGCTGCGGCCTGAAGCCTTCCAAATCCCCAAATCTGGGACAAGCAGTAAAATTGCATGCATAAACTATAATAGCCATCTGATACATGTAAGATTGATGTGAAAATGATACTTCATGTCTGGCTGTACTGTCTTTTTGTGTTTAAATGCCTTCTTTAAGCCTCAAAACCGCAGTAAAAAACAATCTAATTAACACATAGAGTCACTGCAGAAGCCTAGTTACTGTTGTTTTGCTGTATTATTAAAATGTTATTCAATAAATACATAACTAATTGCATGATTGCACAGCATCTGAACTTTTCACCATTTGTTTGACTTTATTTTGTGCAGAAACTCTTATGATCATCTATGGTTTTGTCTGATTTCTGGCTAATAATGTGTTAATGCTACATGCATGAATACTGGAGACATTGCACTACAGGATTACAGCAGTAAAGCCAATGTCCATACACACATATTAACTTTAGCCTGACACATAAAGAGCAAACACTGTAACAAGATTAATTAGGACATTGTTGTTGAACATCTTGGGCACTCACTCAAAAGCAACCGCACTGCAATAGCGGTCAGTAATTTGATGGTTTCTATAGTTAAACTGCCTATGCTATATTTTTTCCTTATTTTTCCTATTTTTATACACTGATACATGATGGTTTCTTGTATTTTAACACAACTTTAACCAGGCAAAACAACATCTGAGCATACATAGAGTTCTTTGAGTTATAATTAGGGACTTATTAGGGAATTATTTTGCCACCCTGATTCAATCCAAGTCTCCCAATGCTGAGTATCAGCTCATACTCAGCCAGGTATGTATAAGCATTAGCCTTACCCTCCACTTGGTTCTGAGTGTGCTCTTCAGTGCTGGTTTAAAAAAAGAAAGGTGAGCGGTTCTCCCACTGGTTAAACAGAGCATTTTAGCAGTAGTTTTGTAAAGGTTCAGATATAATGGTGCTTGTGGTTTCCGTGTTCCACTGCAAAACAGCTCCACGCTGCAGACTCTCCTATTTATTCTTTTAGTTACCTTTTAAGAATGTCTGCACTGCAGCTGGCTGGGCAATAATGTCCATTAATGGTGCCTTGGGTGCACCAGATGACACCCCGAACACAGTGGTTAAAGCAACATTAACTGAATCGCATTGGGAAATCACTAGTTGTAAAGGGTCTATATAGAACAATTGCCTGTACTTTGAAATAACATCTTTTTTAAGGTTGTATATCTGACAATAATCAAAGGTACACTTTTCTTAACAACAGTGGGACTCTTTTTTGTGCTACATAGGGCCCTGTTTTGTTTTAAAGGTTTCTTTAAAGGAGCATCTAAAATACCTTTTCTTATATTTTAATAACCATTTAACCAGTCAAAGAACCTTTAAAGCATTCAAATGATTTTGAGTTGTTCTGGTTCTACATAGAACCATAGCCTTTACCAAAGAACGTTTTAAGAACATTGGAAAAAATAGTATTATTGACATTAAGTTACTCTTAGTACAAAGTAAGTACTAAGTACACTCCTAATAAAAAACACCCTACATTGAACTGATATACTAAACATGTCTTTAAAAACCATGTACATTAGATTTTTCATCATATAGAACAACCATTAAACAACTAGGCAAACAACCATTTATTTATTCAAATTGCTTTTTAAGTTGCTGAGGTTCTATAGAGAATCATTGACTTTGCAAACAAACTTTTGAATAACTTAATTTTTAAGGCAGAATATCTCTGAATAAAACTATTAATTCTGTTGCATGAATCCTATGAATATGGAAACCCTTGCTGGTGCTATATAGAACCGTTTTTGTAGAAGCATCTACATGAAGGCTTTCATCATAGACAAAAAAACTAAATTTAACCAGGCAAAGAAATATTTTAGCAGTACAATTTTCCATGGTAGTACAAAACCATCCTTTTACTAAAGAACCATAGAAGAAGTGTGTGAATAGTATTTAGAGCGTAGGACTTTGGATTATACATTAAAATGAGATTTTAATCCATTAAACCCATTTAATCCAATTAAGTCGTTGAGCTAATTTTAGTGTGAAGAGCAGAAATGCCACAGAACGTTGTTTGGGATGATATTGTCTGTAGTACCTTAGACGTCTAATGTTAGAACATCTGAAAGAACTTTTTAAAAACAAATTATATTTTTATTCAGAATTTAGCTGGATATTGATGAAATTGTTTTGGTGAAAATCAGTGGTAGTAGTGACTTGAAGAAATGCTCACTGTTCGCCCACATGGTGTGTTTCAAATCTTCAGATTGTGCTCAGGCAAGCACAGAGAGCCAAAAGAAAATTTAACATTTCAGACATGGATTTTAATGGGTTTAACTCTTTGAATTATGGGCTTATTTTTGAGTTTTAATTTTAAGGTCTATTATTCACTATCAATTATTCAGTGACTGCTATAATTTATTCTGATAGAATTTGTAACTGCTTTGAAACTAATATGTAACTTGCGGCATTTCAGTATGGTCCCACACACAGGCTGTTGTGGTTTAAAGGGTTAAATACATAGGCAGTTTGTGCGCTTTTGCTGTGTAAGACAAACAGCAGTTGATTCAAAGGTAATGACCCTTACCCAGTTACACATGTGTAATTACCCTTGAGAGTGCACAGTTACAGCTCTCAAGATACACTTGTGCACTCACATGAGTCAAAACTGACGTTGATGTATGTGCTGCCGTAATCCATCTGTAACAGCTTGTAAACTGCCAATTGCTACAGTATTGGTGCATGTGTGGTTTATGTGTAACTAAATAGGTATTAGAGACCAAATAAAGTCGGACCTTTCGCAGAATTTCTCTGCTTGCTTCCATATCCTCACTATCAAACCATGTGGTCCTCAATATCAAAACGTGGTGCCCAGGCCCTGAGGCAGCAAAGCAGCCTTCACCATGCTTTACAGTTAAACCAGGTTGCTGGCCTACAGAACCTTACGGTTAGCAGATGAGTTGCGACAGGTGTGTCTGAGCAGGACACTGGCCTTCCAGGACCAGAATTGGAGAAGCCTATTCTATGGCCTGAGGCAGTCTTACACATACATCCTCTACATGGTGTGAGTGACACAGAGCAGTATCCTTTAAAGCATGCTGGCTGTTTTTTGTTGTTGCACACCCTGCAGAATACAGAGACTGCAAGCATAGGACAGATGATTACTTCAAAAGAAAAATATGAATTGTGACCATTATGCACTTAAACCATTTATACTACATGCATTTTCTAGTAGGTCTAAACTATATAAGAAGTCAGAAAACTACTTAAGGTAATCACATGACCAGGGTTGTACTAAAGCAAAGTAAAATAACGGACTTGACACTGTATGCATTTTGAAATAGGATGTCTGCAGGTTTCAAGCAGTAACAGCTTCCAGCATACGCCCACAGTGCTATTCTTCTGTGCAAATGCTGTATCTGCTACATATTGAAGTGTGGAGATGAAACATAAATGCGTGGCTGCCTTAATTGAAATAGAACCAAAACCAAAAGACAAGCCACACTGAAAACAAATCCCAGTACAAAAGTAGAAAGACCTGACATTAAATGACTAGACCGAGACAGAAACCAAAACAACATATAAAGATAAACACACATGACCACGTATAACACAAACAAGACCTGACAAAGGCTCAAGATGAAACCAAGGACTACCTGTAGAGACAAACCTGGACAGGTATAACAATCAGGGCATGGCAAAGAACAAGGAGCATCTGCAGACTCAGAGGAGAAGGTGGGGCATATGGCTATGTAAACAAATGAAACTAATAACACACAAACTGTTGTACTGTTCATGTCATTCACTGAGCAAACATTCACAGTGCAGGCTAGAAAAAGTAAGTGAGCCCTTAAATTGAATAGCCTGGTCACCTCCACCAAACATTTCCTGTAGCTGCAAATAAGATTTGTAGGACTATTCTTCCTGGCAAATGTGTTTCAGTTCACCAATTCTTCTGGGATGCCTTGCATGCGCCGCCCTCTTCAGGTCAATTCACAGCATATTAAAAGGGTTAAGGTCAGGACTTTGACTTGGCCTGTCCAAAACACAACTCTTCTTCACCTACCCTTTATTTAATTTACTTATGGTGCTTAGGGTCATTGTCCTGTTGCATTACCCAACATCTTTTACCGTCAGCTCTAGGTCTTAAAATGCTGCCCTCACATTCTTCTGTAAAATCTTTTGATACATCTCTAAATTCACTGTCTACTCAATGATTGCAAGGCGTTCAGGCCCTAAGGCAGCAAGGCAGCCCCAAACCAGGATGCTCCTTCTACCATGCTTTACTGTTGGGATGAGGTTTTAGTGTTGGTGTGCAGTGCCCCCCTCTAAATTACCTCTAGTATGTAAAAATGGCCTTTATGTTCATGCCTTGCAGGAATAGAAAACGTGAAAGAGGTGTAAAGTGGTTAAAGTGACAGCGCTAGCTGCTTCCTCCCAGCTTTGAATTGTGTCTCACTGCAGAACCATGTCTCTGTGTTACTGTATATTTGCGAGGTGTCAGTAAACACAGTGCACTCGCCCTAATTAGTCTTCAATTATGCATGCACTTTCTCCTGTATTGTTCTGCCTGATATCTCGCACTGGCCCACTCTCGAAAGCAGAGCTCCACTCTTTGCACTCTGCCAGAGAATACATTACCCAGCTGATGAATAATGCGCCTTCAAACAAGTTTACTCCGTGTGCAGCACTGACGAAGCATCAGTCCTTAATGTCCTCATAATTCATAATCAACTAGCACTTGCCTTGCAAAGTGGACATTGAGCATAAATATTCATGGCCACGTTCTACAAATGACTGTTCGGGTCACGGATCAAGCTGGGACTGATACAGGCTTTAATGTTTACATCAGCTATAACACCCTGTCATGAATATTTATCCAGATGGAGATGTTGTGTTTGTTTTGTTTGTTTTTTTTCCCGAATGGGCCCAGCTCATCCCAGTTCTGCATGAAGGGCTATAATGGGTGGATCATTACGGGGAGTGATGCATGTGTGTGGTGGAAGAAGGGGGCATTGTGTGGTAGTTGGCTGCCATGCACACCTTCATTATAATATCATCATAATAATATTGGCACAAATCCTAACTATTTCATCGTCATTGGAGGCGGAGTTACAGACAGAGCAGAACTACATTTGCGACCCTGGCATGCTAGCCAGCAAAAGTGTCTTTTATCAACGTTGGTTAAATCATAATAAAAAATGAAAAAGTTAAAAATGCTACAAGGAGGATGTCTGCAAAAAACACGTATTTGATTGGACCATGGGAGGACTGCAACAAAGATTGACTCACTCACCCACCTTTAGCAGGCTGAAGTTTCACCACTAGTGGGTGCTCTTAGCTTTTAGTATAAATGCTTATAGCAGCTCAACTCAGTAAACTTTATTGGCATGGCCATGTTTAGATTTGTTTAGAGGGCATTTAAAAAAGGTGTTGGGGGAGATTGCGTACAGGTTGGGTAATTAGCAGTCCAAAATGAGGGGTGGGTGGGTGGGCATGTTAGGGGTGGGTCTGTAGGCACCTCATTATGCAATTAGATGACAAAGGCTGTAAAGTGTTTAATTCATTTACTTCCTATCTTTTATTAATTAAACAAATGGAAGCGATGTGGCAAGCGTTAAGCACTCACTCAAGGGGAAAAACATAGTGCATCCAACAAGAATGCAAACCTTGTCTATTTTATACTACAATAAAAAGCATGGTAGTTTATTCATGCTGATTTTGTTTGCTATGAGTCTGTTACCCAATCCAAGCCTGATGGGCTCAGTATTATGGTTGGGTTTGATGTAATTTTTACTGGTCTCTCAGACACCACCTGTAAAAATATCAAAACCAGTGTGTCCTGAGTAAAGAGACTGTAATATCAGAGGAAAGAAATGGTAGTACTGCATGAGGAATACACAAAGTGTATCCTTTACCCCTATGAAAGGGAAACTGTGTCTGGTGTCTTTTTTTATCTCCATGTTCTCCTGTGGCTGTGTCCATAACTAATCTAGTGAGTACAGAGCTGCCCACTTGCTGACAGCCAGGTCTGTAGATAGAGGACAATATGAAAATACAGCCTACGACAGCAGTAGCAATGATCAGACCATTACCTGGCCTCCATCTATCACCTTGAGTGCTAGTAGAGGCTTTCCCCCCACATAATGCAGTGCTTTTCTGTTCCATCTGGCCCTGAACAAGAGAAACAGACAGCCCTCGGTGATCAGTGTGTGCTGTTTGAATGCTCTCATTATCTGCCGCTGTGTGTTCCCCTCAGCGTGCCGTCTGATTTACTCAGCTCAGTCGTCCGCGGTGCTTAGGGGTAAGCGGCCATTTTCTTAGGCGCAGATAACGTACATTATGGCAGAACGTTTTCTTTGTCAGAGCCAATCACGGGTCATTGCTCCGGGTATAGCACATGAAATATCATTTGCCTAAGAGAAGAGCTCCTATACCCTTATATGTTACACCTCTCAGGCTACGGGCGCTGATTAAGGAACCGTTAGCGTGAGCTACAGTCAGCCCTTTGTGCAGTTTGATACATGGGGCCTCCTGGTGTGAGGGTTTCTATTGCGTATAATTTATGACATTATAAAGACATAATGGGAGTGCCTCAATAGCATCCATCCATTCAGAAGGTTTTTTATCTCATTGCAGTCCATTTGTGCTACTCGTTTTACATTTACATCTCTGACCTTTCATAATGAAAAATGGTCTAATAATATATTTACAACCTTGGCTGATCATTTCAATTACTGATACACATGTACAGTAGTAGTAAAAAAGGGAGAAGCGAGACATACCTACTTTCCTTTTCAAACTCTTTTCCATATTTTAGAGGAATATTAAAGATGTACTTCAGTTCCACGAGGTGTCATGGCATCCTGTTAGGTTAAATGCTGTTTTAAAACCAGTCGAAGATCTTAAGCTCCAGAGTTCATCTTCAAACAAATCCAAATTCTTGAACGTTATACTCTTCAAAGCGAACCCCTCCCCACCCTTTTGCCTTGATACAGCTTTACACATTTCTGACATTCCCTAAAAGCAGCTTCGTGAGGACCCACCTGGGATGATTTTCTGGAAGAGTTGAAGAAGTTATTGTACTGTGTACTTTTTGAGGGTAAAATGCTTGGGTTAGGGGCTCTCGAGTTGTGCAGATGTCAAAGCATTGGTCCTATCAGATTCAATCCATGGTGATGCCACAGCCATCGACACCATAGGCAGGAATCCCAGAGAGCAGAATTAGTCTCACTCTATTTGGGTGGGTAGGGGAGCACCCCCCCCCCCCCCCCAATCACTGGGCATTGGCATCTGTTAGCTAATGTAACAGAATTAGCCATTAGCATTCTGCTCAGAACGCATTTAGTTGTCAAATGATGTTGCATTAGCAGTTGGAAAAGACGCAGTGTATATATATACATATATATATACAAATATATACATATATATATATATATATATATATATATATATATATATATATATATATACATAAATTTGGTTGCTGCCAGAAATGTAACCTTTTGAACCATAGGTTTATTATTCTGTTATTAATCGTAATACAGAAACTACTATAAAGTTCTATTTTAGGATCTCTGAAATTGCTGATAAATATGAGAGTAGAGCAATAATGAGGGTGATGAAACTGAAGGATATTCATTGTAAAGGTTATAAGGAGTTAGTAACTTTTTGACTGCCGGTGTAGACTGTGATTAAGACCCATGTATGGTGTACATTAATGTTTAGCAGCTATGTTTATCCCAACTGTTCACTTCAAGAAGGACGACCACAAGAAAATAATGGATATTTCAGCAAGGCAATGAAAGAAGCCACATTGTTCATTTAGATCTTCCATTATATGTGGAAGCGTTACTATTGGGAAGTGTATGGAGAAGAAATAATCAACCACTATGGATGGACTGTAGACTGCAGTAAATAATATGTTGCTTTAAATCATAAAAAAAACTTAAACTGAAGTGTGACAAAGCAAAAATGACTTTTTTAATGCTGAGAAACACCACAGTGTCAAAAACAAGGTTGCTGACACACCAAAGAATGAACACAAAGAAAATACACAGTTTATGGATGTTGAAGGTCTTACTGCTTCGTCCTTGTGACGAGAGCGGCTGGACCTAGTTCCACAGGGACTGAAGGACTCTCTTTCTCTCTCCAGCTTTAACTTTAACAGAGAGTGCTTGTCACTCCACCCTCCACCCTGGCCTTCTCCCGGATCAAACTATTTACAGAAGGGGCCTGGTGGCCACTCTGGGGGATAAGAGGCAAGACCCAGAAGGTGGGGGAGTGAGTGCTGGCCTTTCAGTGTTCGCCTGGGGCACAAGGCAGCACAATGGGACCTCGATGCTGTCCTCCGGTCCACTCACGCTCTCCTAAGTCTTGTTTTTTTAACTGTTTCCCTCACATGTGGCTTTCACTTCTCCACACATTTCCCAACACAGTGAAAATGGGCTTTAATGGATTTTAATTCATGCGTTTCACGTAATGAACTGTGCGGCATCTTGAATGGTTCTTTTGGAAGATCTGCCGTTTGTTGTGGTTTCCAAACAGGATATCCACATCACAACAGCTGCTACCCATCAGCGAATGCCATGCACAACTGTGAGCAGCTCTTTCTGAGCTGTCTGCCAGTGTACTTTCAAGTATTTATGTGTGAGCCCTTAGATCAGAACACCTGTGCAATTATGGAAAGCATACATGCAGCCAGGTGTATTCAGTCATAGGGCTGTAGCTGTAAGCATGGAGAGATTTTAGAGTCCATGTGTAATGGATTATAGTGTAAATTACCTGCTCTAACACGAACTAACCTCACTGGCCTGTACACGGTTCTGTGTTGACTCCTCTGTGTTGGCCCGCTCTTGCTCATTGGCTAAATAAACAGGTTTTAATTCATGTCGCCGTGGAAAAATGGACTCGTAGTAGAAAAAAGTGACGAGAGAAGACCTTTATTCTGCAAATCTCTCATAAATATTAATTGTGTGTTTGTAGTGCAGAGGAGAGACAGATGAGAGAGGCAGCAGGTTGTGAGGAGCAAACATCAACAAACCTACAGCACAGCAGCACCCTGCTCAGGACTGGCCTTTGAACCTGATAGAGAGAGAGAGAGAGAGAGAGAGAGAGAGAGAGAGAGAGAGAGAGAGAGAGAGAGAGAGAGAGAGAGAGAGAGAGAGAGAGAGAGAGAGAGAGAGAGAGAGAGAGAGGAAGAAGAAGAAGAAGAAGAAGATAGATAAAGAGAGACAGAGAGGACAAGGGTGAAATGAGGAAGGATGGACCTAGAGAAAGAGTAAAGAAAGAGAGAGAGGAAGGACAGATGGGAATGAAGAGAAAGAGAGGGCAAGAAGAAGGAGAGAGGAAGAGGTGAGGGAGGGTGAAAGAACAAGGAGCGAGGGAGAGAGAGGTATGAAGAGCAGGTAGGAAGAGAAGGCAAGAAAGGGGAATGATGGGAGCATGGACAGAGAGAAAGAGCAAAGAAAGAGAGAGAGGATGAAAGAAGAAGGAGAGATAGAGAGAGATTGAGAGAAGAAGGAGAGAGGAGAGAGAGAGAGGGTGAATGAGAGAAGAGGGGAGAGAGAGAAGATGAAAGAACAAGGAGAGACAGAGAGAGAGAGGGGGGATGTAAGAAGAAGACAGGAGAGAAAGAGGGGAGAACGAGAGAGGTATGAGAGTGAGAGAGACTCCTTCTAAGGGGACGTCAGTAGTTATAGGCTTGGAGAGCTGTGCAGAAACAGCGTCTCTCTCGTAACTGTGGCGTTCTGTGCATTAATATGAAAATTGCTTGTATTTCAAATTCATGTGCAGATCTTCAAATCTCTCTTCCCTCTCTGATGCCTCTCTCTTTCTCTCTCTCTTCCTCTCTCTCCCTCTCTCTTTTTGAAATAAAAGGATGGTTTTCCCGCTTTGGCGCCTGTTGAAGGTGGGAACTAATCGAATTATGCCGCGCAGCCATAATAATTCACTCACCAGCGTGCCAGATTATCTATGATACTGCATATTAATTTAGGATTACTCCACTTGGACGAGCCTGAATAATAAACTGCATCCAGTAGCCCTGGACAGGACGAAGCATGCGAGCACTGACGAGCGCTAATAGGCCGGCCCTCATGCGAGGTTTGTTTATGTTTATTCAGTATGGTGGGGACACAGTCAGCATTACTGCCAGACTTTGGCCATTCGGAGGTGGATGCGTGCACTCGGAGCAGCTTGGAAAAGTCTATCCGGCGTGAGAGTGGGCGCTGGGCAACAACCACCGAGCTGTAATTGTAATGGACAGCAGCAGCCCAGCAGGAGCTTTCATTCACTTCACTCCAAGAGCTAATCCCCAAACCCCTCCTTCCACTCCTTCTCCTCTAGTGAATATCCACTCACACAACATCTCCCTTTAGAGATGCTAGTGTAAAACCCCCATCACCACTTAGCCTGCTTGGAGATATGATGGCCCCGGCTTGGCCAGCATCGACAGGTGATTCGAGGATATGATGTTCATGAAAGCACAACTAGAGAGCAGTAGGAGATGAAGTCTTTTATCTGTGGATAGATACTTCAGACCTTATTGCTGTAAGTGATAACAAACTACGGGGGCCTGAAATACAGTGCACAGAGTGCCAAAACCATCGGTGCTGACCGAGAAGTCTATAAAAAGGAGGTCGCTAAAAGAAAACGATGAGAACTCGAGTGACATTTTAACAAAATACACCCAGTAGTCCAAATACAGGGCAGAATAGCAACAGCACACTTTTAAAAAAATAAGGGCACCAAGCAGCTTGCAGTTGCAGTCGGACGTTTACATATTGGGCAAATATATCATGACAATATTGGGCTTTCAGTGAGTGTGTTCACACGCCCTTCATAATCTGATACCTGCAAAAAATCCATTTGGTTACTAATCAAGCCCATGCATTTACATGCACTTAAGTAATTAGGTCATGGGAAAAATTTGGGTCCACATGAGTCAAGCAGTAATCAGAGTTCTGCTTTGCAACCAGCCAATAATCTCACAGAATAAGACGTGTTGAATAAGACGCCATGTAAGACCCAAACTTCATGCCACACATTTCATTTTTTTTCACACCGAGTCACAAAATTAGCATTGATCAGTCATCTAGAAGATGAGGATTATTTAAATCCTTTAGGTTATCGCAATCTTATCTGTTTTTTTTTTTTTTTTTCCAGTACCACGGCTTGTTTTCACACATCTGCAGAATGAGAAATCCAAGAGAAATCCGGGTATACATGCTTATGCTGAGCTAAAATCCAGCTCTCTTTATCAGTTTCCTTAACCGCTTAAACAGTCTATAGTCCGCCGGGGGGCTGACAGTACAAACTTCTATTACCAGAGAACAGCCCCACCAGTTTATACAGACGTCCCTGTAGTTACTGATGAATACACCTTAGTGTGTAATAAGCCTGGGAGTGTTCAGGGGTTCTCTCTGATCTATGCTGAGTATGCTGTTTACATTAACCACTTGAATAATTAGAGAAATCTAATTATGGTCGGGTTATTAACTGCATGTAAAGTTTCAACATTTCTTTATTTATTGAAATCAACGCAGGGTCAAAATTATACACACAGGGTCAAACAAATGACTCATTAATATAAAGCTGCTCAAAGATCCAAAAAGACACTTAAGGGAAGTTCAAAAACATCATCCTTTTTATCATTCAGCTTTCACAATAATCATAAAGCACCACAGAAAACATGGCTATTGGACAGATCATTAAGCTTAAAGACCTTTTTAAGCTCCTTCATCCTTGTTCTACCAAGTGCCAGTCAGTATTGTATTTCTTGACTGCAGGATCCTTTATTATTAATAATTAATCCACGCAGTTAAAGGCTGCCCACCACTGCTGCATCTTCTCATCAATATGCAGGTTTCCTGAGAGTGGGATATACCTGATCTGCTTCTATACAAACGGGTTATGAAACTCTTAAAATGTAATACATCTATAGTTGAATTCCAGCTATAATCGATTATCCCAGTTTTTGAAGGAGATAATATTGTTGGTTCAGGGAACAGTGCAGGAAGGTGGAGCTGAAAGCAGATTGCATATGAAGGAGACTGCTTGTGGTCTTGAGTCAAGAAGCTAAGGTCATCTTTCAGAGGACATTGGCATAGATGATTTGAGCTCTCAGTGAAGACTTCATGTAGACTTCATTAGAAGAGGGTAAAAACATTGAAAAACATTTGAGTCAACAGGCATGATTGCAACGTTGTTTAGATAGATAGCTAGATAGGGAGGTAGGTAGATGTGTAAAAGTCAAGTGTAAAAGTTAGGACACTCCATTAAAACATATTGAAACATCTGGACAATGTCCTTTGATCTTCATTTGAACAATATTAAGAGGTCCTGTGGAGTCTCCTATAATGATCTACCAGTCTCTGAAATCAACTGTCCCACTCCTTCATGCAGAGTTCTTTTAGCTGTTTTTACACAGATGTTCTCACATTTTACTTAAGCACCCTCTGATACAGTAATGTTGGAGACCTACTGCAGAAAAGCAGCCCCAAACCTGACACTTCCACCTCCATGCTTCACAGTTAATATGGGTTCTTGTGCTGGAATGCTGTGTCTGGTTATATGCTAAACGTTACACCTCCGTTAATTCAGCTTTGAATTCATTTGTCCAGAGCACATCATTCCAGCTCTCATGATACCATAAAAATCAAATGTGTGGGGTCTCTTTCTGATGGTAGATGCTGTACTTCACCGGCATTTAACTGTGACAAGAGAAACCTGTGTGTTCCCATGTGATCCCATGATGAGATTTTAGAATTGTTGGGGTGTTCTGCTGTGCTGTTGTACTAAACTTGCCAGTTTGGCCTGACTTTTCGGACAGCGTAACAACATATTGTAGATAGATATATGTAGATAGATGGATAGACAGACAGACAGACAGATAGATAGATAGATAGATAGATAGATAGATAGATATACAAATAGTCAGATAGACAGTTAGACAGGGAGAGAGTCGGATAGATATGCTTATGAACCTATTGTATTCATTATACTTGTCTAAGAAAGGCCCAAGAATAAGCCTTTAGATCTAAATATCTTTCAAAAAGATGGCTTCCAGGTGGCTTCCAGTAGCTCCACTGGCTTTAATAATTTGAGCTGTCTTTCCGGGTGTTGCACTCTGCCTGTGCAACCGAGTCACAGAGCATGGTGAGTTAAAGCCCTCATGTCATTTCTTTTTAAACAAATCCTAAGCGTCTCCTGTTGTTGCTGAAACAAAGCGCTCGGCGGTGGAAACAGCGGCGTCTCAGGGAGGGTTTTGGAGAGGTGACGCCGCATCCGTGTAACAGTGCATCGGAAGTGGAAGAAGGTGCCTGCTGTTGCTCATCCGCCTGCATGCTAACAAAACACAGGTGCAGCCTCGTCATCCGTGTGTTTGTAATTAGAGGCGTGCAGCTGCCGCTTGCATCGCTCCTGACCCCTCCTTTTCCTCCTGCCATTGATCTGTTGCTGGATGCCCACGCGCCAACGTCCACACCCACAGGCCCACCGTGCCTCTCTTTATGCCATGCAAATGCACGGGTTTGTAAGTGCTCCGCGACTCGAGACCCCATAACGCAGGAGGGCCCCCCTTTCATATGCAATCGGGCTGTTTGTTTTCCACACAATCGAGGCGAAAGATGCGCCGTCTGAATCCCATTTTCTCTTTGTTCTCCGAGTGTCAGCGCAGCAGCACTGTCCTTTATTGTGGAGGTGTGTGTACGTGTGTGTGTGTGTGTTTATGTGTGCGGTAAATCGGGCCTCGACTCCCCAGCTGAGCCTCGTAGCACTGGAGAGTAGAATTATTCATATGCTTCGTCAGGGCTAGCAAACAAACCTCAGGCACAGGCACACTGCTCCCAGTGTAATGTCTGAATCACGGCATGAGAAGACCTGCTAGATTAAATATCTAGGGAAAGTGCACTGGGTGCCGGCTCCCATCTCTGAGACTGGAACCCGATCTCAGCACTGGTCAGCAGATTTCTGCTTATCTAGTGCGAAGAGGATGGACACAGCAGAGGACCCTATCTGTAATTTTGAAGAGACCTGAGATAAAGCTACAGATGCTTATACTCATTCATTATTACCACCAAGAATCCAGACTGAACTGTTTCACTGTGACCTTACATCCCAGTTTCTTTCCCAGTCTTAGTTGGGAGGGTGAAGGCTAGTATGTGTCATGAAGCTCCACAGCATCTTTTCAAATTATTGCCAATGAAACATCATTGAACATCTGAACACACTTGGAGGAGAGCACTACCTGCCTGACTAACTAACTGTTACAGCTGCTAACAGATGGTCACACTGGCTAGCATCCTGCTGAATCATTGGAGAGGAGGGATGGCCATGGCACCCACCCTGAGAAAGCAAGGCTAGAGATGCTCTAGCTTAGGACTCCCAGCCATGGATGGGAGCCAGTAATCCCTAATGATAGGGCCATCACATCACGCCACTAACCAGACTGTTGTTTTCCTGTACATTTACTTTTACTTTGAGATGCCAGTTTACCAAGCACACCTACACTGGCTTCAAAGGTCTCAGACCACCTACAGCCTGTCTTTGCTTTATGGGATATGGAAATAAACATGAATGAATCATGAACTGAGCATGAATTTCAGAATTTCTTAGTATTTGTTGGTTTGTAACTCTTCAGCTTTAAGGACAGCATGCTCTCGAGCTGGACTCCACGTGTGCTTGCGCGAAAGCCTCTGATGAGCAGATTAGACCCACCGGAGAGCTGTCTGAACATGAGCCTCAGTGGACGAGATAGTATCTGACCTTCTTGTACAAAGCCCATAACATGATCAGTGTCACAAATTTGCCACATTTGAAATAGTGCAGAATCTTAATGCTTGCATATGTCCTCTTTATTGTACTTGGCCCAAAATACTTTCAAACCTGATAATACATTCACTGGCCATTTTGTTAGCTTATATATGCATTTTTAGGATCTCAGTTATTGATTGCAACCCATCTGTTACAATTTTGGAACCTCTATATATGGGGCAGTGGTGGCTCAGCGGTTAGAGTGCCGGGCTATCGATAACAGGGTTGTGGGTTCGATGCTCGGCAAGCTGCCACTGTTGGGTCCTTAAGCAAGGCCCTTTACCCTCTCTGCTCCCCGGGCGCTGGAGTTGGCTGCCCACCGCTCTGGGTGTGTGTACTCACTGCCCCTAGTGCACTAGTGTGTGTGTGTTCACTACCATAGATGGGTTAAATGTGGAAAACACATTTCGCTGTACAGTGTACAGTGACAAATACGTGCACCTTTACTTTATGGCTATAGCATGCTAGTGGGTAGCATAAAACCCCAGCACCACTGCAGTGCCTGATACTTTAATTAATAGTCACTTTATTTAAAAGGACTACCTTTTGGGCACCACTAACTTATAGATAACTTGATGTTTGAGTCTATATCATGTATAATTTGTGTTATTCGTCATCTAGGCCTTCACCCATGGTCTGTTTCTGACCACAGGACTGGATGAAGTCACTGCTGTGCAAAGAATGGTCCACAAATAATATCTAGCTGGCAGTCGTCCTAGGGCTCATTCCACTGACAGATGGGATAGAATTTCAGTTTTTTTCTGTTTTCAAAATTACGTTTACATCATGCTTTTGTTTTATTGCTGACAATATCTGCAACTTTGAAGGGTTCCGCTGTCGGAGTCTTGTTTTTTTTTTTTCCCGGGTGCTTGAGATCAGGGGATATGTGTGATGAATAAGGCAAGGAAGAGCAGTTTTTAGCTATCTTTTCCCAAAGCCTTAATGACATTCACCATCCCCCATCTATCAGTGGCTGTTCACAGCTTTTGCAGTTATCAGTCCACTTAAACAGCGTGTGTGGGCCTCGCTCTGCAGGTCTTAAATGAGGCGGCACATGTGTGCACATGTGTGCATTTCCCTCCGGCAGCTGATATCTTCTGGCTTATTACCCTACATTAACCCAGAATACACATGTAGAAATATAAATGGCAGAAGGATTCACTGGAGAGATTTTGTAGGGATCTCTATATACTATATCTGTCCAGTCCAGTCCATTACTTCGGAGAGACGTTTAAGTGTTGGCCCGATCATCAGCAAATCAATGGCTAGGAGTCCCAGAGAGCCCATTTGGCCTCACTGTTTCTGGATGGGTGGGATGGCCCTTCTTCTCCCCTTATTACTGCTAGCTGAGTCAACAGAACTGTTGGCGTTGTCCTCCAACAACAAGGAATTTCAGCTGCCCAGTTATGTTGTGTTCACGGCAGTTTGGAAAGAGGTGCTAGCCTTCACCTTCAGCTAAATATCTGGGAAATTACAAATTGCAGTGCAGCAACTGTTGATAAAAAGAATAAAAATAAATATAAAAAATAAATAACAAAAAGAATAATAAAAGTGTAATGCTCTGCACTATAGTGCAGTATAAGGCAGTATATATCTTATATTTCTGTGTCTGCTACCACTGATAATATGGCCTTATAACTAACTAACCTGTGCCTGATGTCTGTTTATGGAAAACAGCATCACATGGAAGAGTGTAGTTGTTAAGTACAGTGTATTCACTTAATGCCATTCTTAGAAAGCAGTTCAATATTGAAATGGTGAGGTTCTAGACTAACATTATCCAGTTGTTCCAGTGGGATTAAAAGATAACTTTTTTAATATATACTAATTTAATATTATATGAACAGCCATAAATTTACAGACCTGCCAATCCTTCATGCCTGTTGTGAACGTTAGTGTTTAATCCAGAAACCTTAAGCTACCGATGAACCAGCTGTTACCCAGAAACACATGTCCTACTCAGAACCATAAACAAAAATGAGAAATGGATAAATGAATAAATGTGTTTTACAATCAAGACAAGAAGGGCGATCAAATAAAATAGTTAGTAAATAATAAATATAATAGAGTAATAAATTGTAATATGAAGAGACATTAATAAATCACTCAAACCTTAAAATGTGTTGTCATACTTCTGCTTCAGCAATAGAAATAGATTTAACAGAAATTAAAGCAATTCATATTTCAGATTATGACTGTTCAAATTCATCTTAAATTTGCTTCTCACTAAAACATCATTGTTTGATTCATTGAAAAAAATAATCAATAAGTAATTGTTAGTTGCAGCCCCAAATACAACCCAATGGGAGTAACATTCTGAATTAAAGATTCTCTTTGAGAATTTCTTTGAAGAACATCTGAAATGGTTCTACTGTGGCGTTGCTCCAAAGAACCCTTTTGGCACCACCAGCTTGATTTTCTCGATTCTGATCAAGGCAGTCTACGCTTTTTCTCCCCACCTGCCCTGAGCACAATATCAGCTCAGCAAGCTTTATTCTGCCAGAGCGTCCAGCTGCAGCGTTTGACACTGTGGCCTTGGTTAAAGGTGGTGTGATCTTTTATTAAACATGAGTTTTGTTCCTCTGGCACACAAGGTGCAAGTAGCAGATGTAAGATCTCATTATCTTCTGCCTTACCATATGGCCTGAAATTTTCATAGTTCCCCTGGGACAGAGAAAGCTCAGGCATGGGTGTTTGTTCACGTTGCAGAGCTTCGATTGAGTTGGACACTTGTCAGACTCTCAGTGGGAGTGTGAGTTTAACCTTCAGGCCGATTGGAGGAAAGTCCTTTGAGTAGGTTCTAATCAGCACCTAACCAATACTTTCAACATCTAGACCTGGACCTGACCAGTCCAAAAACACTGTTCATTCCAAATTACTATTCTAAATTGTACCAGGAAATGTTTCTCCTTGAAAAAGTAAATAAAAAGAAAGAAAAAAGTAAATAAAAGGTTCTGAAATTGTTCCTTTAGTTGGTTTAGAAGCTTTAATATACTAGTATACTAGGTACTTATTTTATAGGATATATTTATTAAAAGTAGTGCTATGTAGACTTTGCATGTAAATAAACACAGACAACTTTTTAAACAGTATGTACCATGTTTGTGTCATGGCGTGTACAGCCTGACAAAGGGAATGAACACTCGCAGAGATGGATCAATGCAAGACTGTTTAATAAAACAACTAAACGCAGTAACAGAACAAGGAGTGAAGACGTGAGCAGCAAAGGGTGGCAAAATGTTAAACACAAACAAACGTGACCACACAAAATGGCGAACACAACACACCTGGGACTGGGAAGAGCAGGGAGAAGAATGTCGATCTGCAAGCCTAGCTTGGGCAGAGAGGGGGATACTAAACTGAGATCAGAGCCGTGCTCTGAGAACAAATGAAGGGAACTGGGGAGCCAGCAACTAGACTAGAAAACGTGACCGACCTAACCTGAACTAGCAGAGACTGTTTAGAGACGAGGGAGCTTAGGGACATGAACAGGAAGGGACTATAACTCACTTGCCTCAAAAAAAGATCCTTGAACCCACCTAACTAGCCAACCTAACTGAGCTAAACACTGCCAACCTGTACACGCCGTCATCGCGTGAGGAAACGCAGAGCGTCTAGGAGATTCTACCAGAGCCTGAGCTCCTTAAGTACTCCCAGTCCCAGGTGAAACACATGAACAAACAATGAGCAATGAATCAACACAAATGAACATGAATCAACTCAATTGAACAGAAAGCAACAGAAAGTCCTTATTTGTGCCTGTGGGCGGCGGCCAGTGGGATCGCCCTGGGGTAGGGCACAATGACGAGGGCTTGACAGTTTGGCACACATGCTCTTTGCATAGAAGCCTGTTTTTATGTCTTTTAAATTAGTAAAGAGCAGCAACATGAATTCTCTCTCCTCAACCATTTTTTAAAGCTCTTCTGTATTACTGTCATCTGAAATCCCTCTCAGCAAAGTCAAATTTGTCTCAGTGGCAGTTGTGGGGATGTGCATCAAGCTTTGCCTACGCCACCAAACATATTTATGACATGATGTGTATGGACACCGAAACGTTTATAACTGCATTAGCAAACTGAGGCAAAAAAACGCAAACAGTGGTGTAAAAAGACTGTTCTTGTGCCACTATGGTCATGCTGCCTACCATCAGCAGCCAGAGTCTGAGTGAGCACAATAGACCTTGCTCTTTTTGGGTAGGCAGACTGCTGTCTTTCTCCCTATATCACTTCGGCTGCTTGATGACGTGTCAGAGCTGGGGACCCATCACGTTCCTCTAAGCGTGTTTGTTCCCCTGTGACATTGCAGCAGTTTGAAAAGAGGCGGTGGCTGGTTGCACATGTATCAGAGGAGGCATGGGGCATGCTGGGGCCATTACATATGATAGGGCAGAGCACTACTGAGCATGCTGGGTAAAATTGAAAATTGAAAAGGAAAATTGTGTAAAAATGTATTCAAATAATTGATTAATACATTAAAAATTATTGGATTGATCTTATTAAATTATTAGATCAATATTTTAATGCCAAGACAAGAAGAGTTTTCGACAACACAGAACAGTAGTTAATCTGTTCAAGATTTTTCAAACTCTTCACTTTTCTTTTTTTTTTAATCCACTGGAATGTTCTAAACTAATCTTATTCTCAAACTAATTCTATAACTCCCTAAACAGCCGAACTTGTATTCACAAACTTCTATTACCAGAGAACAGCCCCACCAGTTTCTACAGAAGTCCCTGTAGTTACTGAGTAATACACCTTAGTGTGAAATACACCTTGCTGTGTTACAGAGTTGAACTTTAAGGGTCTGAATGTGGGTTCACTTCACTTCCTGACTACATAACTTACATATTAGAACTGATAATTATAAAATAATGATAGGTCTTAAAAATATGAAAACTGAACAATAATCTTAGGGTAATGATTCTACAAGGACGGCTTTCAAATGCTGATTTGCCTCTTGTCAATTCTTAGAGCAAATCACAGTAAAACTAATGTTTTTCATTATGTAGTGTTGAAGTTTACGATCTATATTTAGGAAAAAGGCAATCCTTTATCCCGTAACTCAGGTCCAATCTGCTTCAAAACCATTCAAAACCATTTATTCTCCATGAATGCAGAAGTGCAAAAGTCCATGGAAGTCGACTGAACCGGCGCTCACAGATCTCAAACCGCGGCGCACAAATCCTTTAAATTGTGTCGGAAATGTCAGAGATATGTCACGGGAAATGTCACGGGATTTCAGGCATCATCATGAGTGTTGCCTGGTGTCTTTTCTTCTCAAAGCGCCTGAAAAGTGAGCGTAAATATACAGGAGTGATGAGGAGGAGAGTAATGCTTGTGAAGGCACGGGGTGCACTCAGAGGACAGAACAGAAGCGTTGCAGCAAATGAATAAGTCCGGACTGAAGAATACTTGGCTGGGTTTTGAATCTTGAACTTGTTTTATAGGCATGGCCGAATGTCTAAGAAGCTGTTGGGGACAGATCTCTTTGAGTATTCTTCCGAGCCTCGATGCGCCGTCTGAAATTAATGTTCAGTTAACTGAGGCTGGAGCTAATTACTAACACTACAATAGGACCGCCTACTAATTGGCCGTGCCGTCTTTCAGAGGTGCAGGGTGTAAACGTTGATAGAGGAGGCGTGGCAGGATGAATCTACAAAATGTGCTGCCAATCAGTGTAGCAACATCAGAGAGACCAAACTGGAGAGCAAAAGAAAACCAAGATAGAAGACCACCAACTGGAAGGCAGGGATGGGGAAATTGAGGTGCTGGGAGGGGCTGCAGTCTTTTGCTTTCAGTCAATTGCTACAGTTGCTGAAAACTGTTTCATAGTAATAATAAAAATAATAATAATAATAATAATTAGACATTTCTGAGGCCTGAAATCTAAAAAAATAAGGTGCTTCAAGTGTTTTTTTGACTATAGAAGAACCTCCTTTGGTTCCATAAAGAACCATGTTTGTAACTGGAAGGGTAAATTGGTAAGGAACCTTTACATCCTTTAGAACCTTTATGATGGTTTTGAACCTTAAAAAGGTTCTTCAAACTCTCTTGTTCTATGGCTTCACTCCTAGAACCATTTGAAGCACCTATATTTGTAAGAGTAGCTGTTCGCTGTTTCTGTTAACACTACTTTTTCATTATGGCAGTCGGAAACGCTCACCCCAGGCCCTGCGGGTCATTTTAGAGTAATGTAAAAGTGTATGCAAATATTCTGTAACCAACAACAGCCTAATATTATTTTTTTATTATTTGTTTGTTTTCTATTTAAGAAAACTAACATAATAATAGCTCATATTTTTAATAACGTGGGCTTGACAGAAGTGGTTAATTTGACACATCAACAATCTGATTGGTCTGTTTGTTTATCTAAAAAAGTGAGACTGCAAGAAAAAAAAAGGAATACCTAACATAAGATAAGATAAGATAAGATTATCCTTTATTAGTTCCACAGTGGGGAAAGTCTCAGTGTCACAGCAGAAAGGGATAGCAAGACACTCAGTTACAAAAAAATGTAGGTAAATAATTTACACTATATACACAATATAAATAAGAATTAAAAAAGCAATAACAATATTATTTACAGGTAATTGCAAATGACTCTTAATTGCACATGTGTGTGACAGTAGTGAAGGAACTGGTGATAAAGAGGCTGCTGTGCTGTTAATAAATTAAGTTCTTTCCCACCAAAACATCCTACAGGGCTGTAATTCTACTCCACTTCCAAAAATAGAACTTTGGAAGCAAAGACAAAAAGGGAATGCCGGTGCCACGGGAGTCAGGAGGCGAATGCTGCCGTTGTAACAGTGTTATTCTGTTGAATTAGTGTTATTCTGTCGGTTGATATTCATTAGCATGGCCTGTCTTTGCTCCAAACACAGTGTGCACGGTCCTTTCCCTACGGGAGAGATACACATTTAGCATTGTTTCTTGTATGTGCTGCATGCAGGTTTATGGCTAATTGCCAGTTTTAAACACAACATGCACAACTTTCCTGGAAAATGCATATTTGGGCCCCAAAGCAGTCACAAAAGGCTTAGTATGAACATCAAATAAACACAGAATAAAACCAGTGTTAAAGAAGAGAGCACTATTTTCAGAAATAATCAAGAGGAGAACACGTTCTTCAGAACCATCAGTGGTGAAGAAGAATCCACTGATTTTCCTGGATTCTTATGTGAGGAAATGGTTAAGATGGTAAAGAAAGTTATTCAGTGCTTCATTCTAGGGAAGCAATTGTTCATAATGGAGCTCGTAATGAACCAGATGTCTGAAGAGCTTAATGCCTCTAAAAGCTCCACCACAGCAAGTCAGTACATAAAAGTCAGTACGCAAAAACCTTGTATGTCCATTTTTTTTATGGCCATTGTTTCAAATTTTCATGATGAATGAACCAATATAAATGCTCCAAAATGACTTGGAATTAAATTCCATTTATGCTAACTTCCAATTAAAAATGTTTTACATAACAGTGACGAAATACAGGTCCATTCCTGATTTGGCCTAAAAAATATTTGGCAAAAATTCATTTTTGGTGGAGGGGTACATGTAGGGCATTGTCTGGCCAAATAGAATATTTTAATAATATAATATAATATTTTATCATCAACACTGCATGCAAAACCCAGAAGACATGTGTAGGTCCATTGGTCAATGTGTTATAGTAAATATATTTGTAGATAGTAAATATAATGGCTAAATCTCTGGTTCTATTTAACACCACTGTAGAAATTTTATTTGGTGAGTTTCTCTACAATAAACCATCCCAGACCAAACTACTCTGAATGACTTTCTCTACATCTTAGTGATTGAATTAGGTAGAATTTCTTTAAACAAAGTGGAATTCCCTTTCAAACACATCTTTAACCACATTTTAAGTTTACCCTTAACATAACACTGTTGAAGCTTTTTCTATTAAAATTACTATTATTACAGTTATTACAGTTAGTACAAAGTAGCTAAGGGTATTTTCTAAGTGAACAGTAAAGCACTTTTGTAAGTTATCTGGATAACAGTGTCTACTAAATGCCTAAATTATATGTGTAAATGGAAGTATATCTCAGAGTATGTAACCCCATACTCTCTCTTATACGCATATTAGAGTGAATGTAGCTGAACTGCTTTGTATTAAGATACACTACAGTTGAGATATGTGTGTGTAGGTACGTAACTGACTTTAATGCATCTTCTAGTTAAAATATTACAGTTTTTAGCAACACTTAGAAAACAACAGGACCATTAATTACTGCCTGTATGTGTGCAATGTGACAGAAAAGTGTATAAAAGCTAAACACTGGCTGTGAGAAGGACTGTTAAACAACTGAATGTAGACTGTAGGAGTAATAGCACCGCAGTGTAATCTTTAACTGTGAGGTTTTGAAAGAGATGGAGTTAGCTCAGACATGCCAGCTCTCCTGAGTGGTCTTGCTGGGGTCTCCGTAGGTCCCCCTGGTTAACTGTGCGGCTGCTGGCGTGGCGTCAGTGCGCTCCTTTGGCCTTTGCTGAGCCGCTCATTAAAAGGCTGTCAGCGGCGCATCTGCAGCCTCTGACAGCCACTCTGTCACCCCGCAGGAGCAGACACTGCTCAGACAGACAGAAATTACCCTCATACTCAGCTCTCTCTCCGGCCCACTGCTCCAAAACCGCAGCCAGGATAGCTTCTGCTCAGGCCCCTCGCAGTACAGTCCTGCAAATAGATCTGATGCAAAGAGTGTGTTGTGAGTGTAAGAAAACACAATATATCACCCCCCCCTGTAGAATGACCTTCTATTCCCTGGGTGTATACACATTCAATATGTATCCCAGTGTATGCAGAAGGGGTTAGCAACAGGACAGGCAGTGGAAATGGAAACTGAGAGGCAGTAATAGTTTCCACTGCATTTGATCAAAAATAGAAGGCTGAGGGGAATCCTAAAATAGGTTTGAATGTGGATAGATGGTTTATAGTGGGGTTATTTTGCGCAAGTTCTCCAGAGTTTAAATCCAGTCCATATACTTTAGGATTTTGTAGGAAGTGGGTAACACCATTGTCCTCACTGGAAGTTGTTCAATTTACCCCCACTACACCAGTCCTACTCAGTGGCAGCTTGTAGAAATACACAGTAAAAAAACTCCTAACTCCTCTGTACCCCTACTGGACTAAATTCTAAGTTGTTCTGGGGAAGCATGTTGTCGAGAAGCCATTAATGTAATGAAATGTAGATCTAGCATGCCTGATGCAGTGAAAAAACCCACATTTCTTATGTCTAAATGTTCAGAAACATCTCAGCTCTCTCTATAACGAGGCCCTATGTAACCTAGAGCACTGTGTGATACTCTGAGATACTGAAAAACTGAAAAACCTGAAATAAGTCAGATTTTAGAAATATTTAGTATTTCCTGTAAAAACATACCTTCACTCATGTGGACAAATGGTTTTCATGTTTATAATGGATTTTTGAGAGTTTTAGCTTTACAAAACCAGTGGAGTGTATGAATACAATAGCACATAAACAGTAAGGGGCAGAAGTTCAGTCTCTGAGTGTCTATTAGTCAGTTTCACACAAAATGTAGACAGACACACAAATCCATCAATTACAGATGAGTGGTCGATGACAGACGCACAAATCCACCAGTTAGACAAAGCGAGAGACAGAGACAAGTCTTCACAGCCTTATACCCCCGCATGGCAATAATATGCAATGAAAAGTTTGGGATATTTCTGTGCTGTATTATTGCAAATTAACATATAGATATTAATAGAAACAATATTATTCATAGTATTGTTAATATATTATCCAATATTGCAATTATGTGATTACATGTTGATGTACATAGTGAGTTAGGACAGCTTTGAGTCACTTTACATTTTCCCTTGACTTCATCCAATTTAAATCACCTCTCTTACCTCAAACCACTACTGTGGCATTGATTGATAGTATAGAATCAGCACTTCCTATGGAAGGTCTGTACCTGTCTGAATAAGGCACAGTTAAGACATAATTTGGGAACTCTTAACTGCAGGGCAGCATTCATAAGGGTACATCATCACCTGCATAAGACTTTCGTGATTTTCTTAAGCCAGATATAAACCTACGTAAACAATGGCTTATTCCAAAACAATGACAGCTGTCATTAACATTTACATTACATTTAAGGCATTTAGCAGACGCTCTTATCCAGAGCGACTTACAAAAGTGCTTTGCTATTTACCCAAGAAAAACTTAGCTAATTATAATAGATTAAAATTCAAAGATACCTCTAAGCTTTTACTAACATTACAGACATTACTAAGCACAAGTCAATAAGGTGACCATAGTACTCTGCTATTCGTCCAAGTACTCTCTGAAGAGGTGGGTCTTCAGAAGACAGTGAGCGACTCTGCCGTTCGGACACCAAGGGGAAGCTCATTCCACCACTTCAGTGCAGGACAGAAAAAAGCCTGGATGCTTGTCTTCCGCAGATTTTGAGGGATGGCGGGTCGAGCCGAGCCATACTTGAAGTTGGAAGGGCTCTTGGTGCAGATCGGCTATTGACCATTGCCATCAAGTATGGAGAAGCTGGTCCAATCTTGGCTTTGTAGGCCAGCATCAGGGTTTTGAATCTGATGTGGGAAGCAGCTACAGGAAGCCAGTGAAGAGAACGCAGCAAAAGAGTGACATGGCTGAATTTAAGGACATTGAAGACGACCCGTGCCGCTGCATTCTGGAGGAGTTGCTGGGGCCTGATGGTGCGCAGAGGGAGACAAGCCAGAAGAGAGTTGCAGTAGTCAAGTCTGGAAGTGACAAGAGACTTAACACTGACTTCATAACATAAAACACACACACAGTGATATAGAGAGCACGTGCCCAAAGCGGTGGGTAGCAGAGAGGTTTAAGGGCCTTGCTCAAGGTCCTAGGCCCAACAATCCTTGGCCCAACAGTCATAGCTTGCCATAGCTCATAGCTCAAACCATAGCGATGATCCCTGTCATCAATAGGGAGTCACCACAGCCCCATGCTACAGCGCCCCTGTAGTTGAGAGGGTTAATTGCTCAGCAGTGGCAGCTTAGTGGACTTGGGATTCAAACCAACAGCCAATAACTTTATAATTGTAACGTCATTATTCAGATTCCCTTTTAATAGTTTCTGATCATTGGTATGCAGCAAGCACTCTAGCATGCATAGCTCTCTCTCTCTCTCGCTCTCTCTCTCGTAAGTGATTGTGTTTTATCCCAAACTTATGAAGGTCTGTGTTGACAGTAGCTATAATAAGTAAATTAGCTCTTCAAAGCTGGCTTTCTTCAATGGGTCCTTCTTTCCCACTTCCAGCATTAGGACCTTTGACCCAGCATCCACAGGTGCCCAGCAGCCTGCCTGTGTGTGTGTGTGTGTGTGTGTGTGTGTGTGTGTGTGTGTGTGTGTGTGAAGTGTCAGCTCGTTAAAGCACTCCCACGTTCATTACTCAGTGCCGCACTGTCCTCCAGGAGCTGCGTCGTTTGAACCGTTAATTAGTTCAAGCAATCCAATCACATTCCGTCTGATCTGTGTAAAGCTGAAGGTGATTTTTCCCTCTGAGCTGTTCATTACTGTGTTTCTCCCGTCAACACACACCACTGTCTCCCCAGTAATGAGTGCATGACACAAGAGTACACCGACTGGTTCTCCTCCAGTTCTGACTGAGACTCTGGCAGCAGAGGAGAGGAGAAGAGAGGGGGAAAGAAAGGGAGAGAGAGAGGCTCAGTGAGAAAGACATGAAGAGATGCAGGAGACAGAGAGAGAAAGAACGAGGGAGAGACAGAGAGAGACAGGCTGAGTGAAAAAGACATGAAGAGAAACATAAAGAGACAGAGAGAGAGATGGAGAGAGAAGGAGGGATAGAGAGAGAGGCTGAGTGAGAGATACATAAGGAGACAGAAAGAGTAAGAGGGAGACAGAGAGAGAGAGAGACAGAGAGAGAGGGAGAGACTTGGTGAGAAAGACATGTAGAGATACATAAGGAAACAGAGAGAGAGGGAGAGGCAGACAGAGAGAGATGGAAACTTCATGAAAGACACATAAGGAGACAGAGACAGAGAAAGAGAGAGACTTTGAGAGAAACACATGGAAAGATACTTAAGGAGACAGAGACAGAGAGAGAAACACATGGACAGATACATAAGGAGACAGAGAGAGAGACTTCATGAGAAACACATGGACAGATACATAAGGAGACAGAGAGAGAGACTTCATGAGAAACACATGGAGAGATACATAAGGAGACAGAGACAGAGAGACTTTGTGAGTAACACATGGAGAGATACATAAGGAGACAGAGAGAGAGAGATAGACTTTGTGAGAAACACATGGAGAAATACATAAGGAGAAAGAGACAGATAGAGAGACAGAGAGAGAAACACATGGAGAGATACATAAGGAGACAGAGACAGAGAGAGAAACACATGGAGAGATACATAAGGAGACAGAGACAGAGAGAGAGACAGAGAGAGAAACACATGGACAGATACATAAGGAGACAGAGACAGAGAGAGAGACAGAGAGAGAAACACATGTACAGATACATAAGGAGACAGAGACAGTAAGAGAGAGACAGAGAGAGAAACACATGGAGAGATACACAAGGAGACAGAGACAGAAAGAGACGTTGTGAGAAACACATGGAGAGACACATAAGGAGACAGAGAGAGAGAGAGAGAGAGAGAGAGAGAGAGAGAGAGACTTTGTGAGAAACACATGGAGAGACACATAAGGAGACAGAGAGAGAGAGAGAGAGAGAGAGAGAGAGAGAGAGAGAGAGAGAGAGAGAGAGAGAGAGACTTTGTGAGAAACACATGGAGAGATACATAAGGAGACTTGAAAAATGTTGGAAAAAAGCCTGAATGTAAAAAGTCCAGAATTTGAAAAAACACCCAAATATCACACAAAGCCAAACTGAGAAAAGGAGTGATGGAAAAGGGTCTTTTGAGGAAACAATGACGTATCAAGCTGTAAGTCACATAATTCTCTCATCAGCAAGTCAGCTCGGGAGTCCGGTGACCAGATAAACGACTGGCCCAGCGGTCGGGCCAGTCATGACACATAGCTTCTGAAATCCAAAGCTTGTCTGAAAAATGGCTCTGCACTACTTTCCCAGACCTGTCTGATGCGTTTGCGCTCCCAGATGTATGGTGGACGTCATCTAAGCGGGACAGAGATTTCAGCCTCATTAGGTTGGCCATTTCTCGTCCTGCCTGGTATCTCCAAAGTGCAAACAACAAACAGACAACAAGTGGCTATAAAGAGGAGTCTGCTAAAAGCAGGCCGAGTTAAATCTCTCTTTTCTGCTGGTCTCGATGTTGCTCTTATTCACGGTTGCATACATCCTAAGTTCCTGCCTAAGTTCCTTCGCATAACTGTAGTGGATGGAGACTTTTTCCCCCCAGTTTTTTTCCACTGAAATTGAGCAATTTCACAAAATATTTGCGAAACGCTTGAAAGCAGAAACTCAGCTGTGGAGAGTCGCATAAGGACAGAGAGACAGCCAGATAGAAAGAGTAAAAGAGAGAGAGACAGAGAGCTGGATAAGGATAGAGAGAGAGAGAGAGAGAGAGAGAGAGAGAGAGAGAGAGAGAGAGAGAGAGAGAGAGAGAGTCAGAGAGCGGGTGGAACACACTGTAGGGCGACTGGAGGCTGAGTGTGTGTCCCCGGTGTCTGCATGGCCATTACCCACTCCTCACTGCCCGGCCCTCAGAGTCCCCCGGCGAGTGGGCCAGCGCTCTCCATCCATCCATGCTGCTGGAGACTCCATTACAGCCTGATGGAAAGCGATGGGAAACCAATCGGGGATACAGGGGCGAGCGAGTGCGCGGCACGCTCACACAGCGCAGCACAGACAGGCAATCTGCCGTGATGAAGAGGCCTGCACTCCTCCTCTTTCTCTCTCTCTCTCTTTCCCCTTCTCTCTGTCTCTGTCTCTCTCTCTCTCTCTTTCTCTCTCTGGACTGCCTATGTCCTCCAGGATCCCCTTCAAGGCCCGCTGAGCCCTGCTGCACCCACACATCAGCACATATAAATTAGAGAGCGGCACACACCACGGCCTCTGGGGAACACAAAGTTGGATGTGTTTCTGATGCAATAGTTTCGGGTGATTTTTTTTCCATTCTTTTTTTCTCTTTGCTTCCCCGAGCGCACTGTGCTGGACGGCAGGAAATTCAGTTCGTGCCACTGACTTCTTCCAGTCAGATTTAGATGGAAAAAAGCTTGTGTATGTATGTGTGTGTGTGTGTGTGTGTTTTTCTCAAGGGAAAATTTTAGAACTCTGCATTTCAGACTTTGGTCCGTTTTTGGGTTTTGTACATTTCTCACAGTTCACTGCCAGTTAAAACCTTTATTTTTTGATCTCATAGTCAGACGTCCTGCTGTTTGCTAGACTGCCACTGTAAATAAGAACCTCTTATTAATGACTTGCCTGGTTAAACAGAAAATAAAGGTTAAACAATAAGATAAACATAAACATAAGAGAGCGATTCTCTAAAGCCCATAAGACGTAATTAGACGTTAATATTATCAATGAGTAAAATCACTCAAATGCAAATCTAAAAACTCAAATGTAACTCTGATGGCACTGCATTTCAAACAAGCGACAATATAGGGCAGCCAGTCGGAACAGTCAGACCCCGTTCACATATTTAACAGTGTATTTTAATACAAAACATATGCCACAGAATAAGCATTTCCCAATGTTATATTCTAAAAGATTTTACTAATCCAGTTTAACTGTGGTTAAATGGAGCTATGTAATAACTGAAAGTTTGGGAAAAGGACAACGCATAAACTCCTCCCCTCCATTTCTACACACTATAAAACCGTTCCTCTCCCTTCTCGTTCTTGTGATGAAAACTTGCACCCCACCACCGCCCCTGCTCCTCCTCATCATCCAATCATACTCAACCTCTACCTGGCAAGGGGGCTCTGGCTTTGCGTCCCATCAGTTCGAAGCCCCCCAGAACTCCAGGCCAAATTTCTCGAGTTCTCCTTCTTGCCTCAGCTAGCGTGGTCTGCATTCGCAAAATGCTCAAAAAAGTGTGAGCTGCAGCCCACGAGTGCATGTCTGATCGCATAATGATTGGCAGTGGTCAATTTTTTGCATGTTTTAATAAAGTGGTGACACTTCATGACTCTTGATTCCCGTATTCACTGGATCTGACTGATATAAAGTGTTTTAAAATATGATTTCAAAGAAATAAACAATACAAAAAGTTTGCTGTGTGAAATTCCACCTTCAATCAGTGCAGCAGTTACATTCTGTCCCCTGTAAGTTCTGCACTATTTAAGGTGGAACGGGAAACTCCAGTAAGAATCTGGAGGATAGCGTGTAAGTTTATGGAGCATGGAGCTTTTACACTGTTATCACCTTGTCATGCTGGAACTGTGGGCGGAGTCCTAAGATTGCCTCGTGGGGAGAGCTTGGCAATGAGGGCCTGACACACATATGGCTCAAATGCATCTCAGACCACCTTCGTAAGTGGTTTGAGTGATCAGCTCTCTGTTCTGTTTTAAATGCGACTTGGGTGTTTTTTACACTGCTGCACACTGTCGGCACACCTACCCAGATATGTTCCTGATACTCACGTTTGTCAAGCTTAGTGTTAACAACACTGTTCCTACTTAAAACCTTAGTTGGAAAAAGGCTGGAAAATGATCATGTGACATATGGACCTTTTAAGCTAGCTACATTTCAGATTCTATCATATATGAGTGCTTATTAGCATTAGTGATAAAGTGGATGTGATCAGCTTGATGAGAATATAATGGTCTGAGCTCCTCTACCATAGAGCCTTTACATTTCACAGAAGAGCAGAGGCATAGTAAATAAAGCACCCAGCTCCTTCCCATAATGAACATTCATCCCGTTTAACTTCATTGATGGTTTAACGAGCCCAGGTTTGCTGAGTCCTCTGTGGTGTTGTGTGGATCCCCATGCAGGTGCCGTACGTGAAGGTGGCTCCAGAAGACATCCTGAAGGTGCAGTTCCCCCGCTTCACCACGCTGGACCTCAGACCCACTAACACAGACATAAGCATGGCTGTGGCCGGCCTCCTCACCTTCTTCAACAGCACCACGTCCTGCCTCATCTGCGCCCAGGCCAACTGTAAGTAACATGCAGCCAGTGATCACTGTATTTGTATCACATAGCAGATATTACACAACTCTGACTCGGGCCTGAAATGTTGAGCCAAACCTGTGATCCCAACGTTCTCTAACCTGGACCTGCTTTGATTTCAAAACCGACTGTAACCTGACTAGATTCTGTCCTAACCTGACCTGAACCTGACCACCGGCAACACGCCAGAGTAAAAGTCCACGTTCCTACTGATAGCACCTGTTATGTTACCTTTCATCTCCAATGACACGATGCCATCAGATCATTAGTAGATGAAACAGAGACATTAATGACTCAGCCATCCGAGTTAAAAATCCACTTTAATTAATCTATTCATTAATCAGTGCCTTTGGACAACAAGGCTGATGAATTTAGAATATAATGCTAAATAGGGATAAAGCTCTGTCCCTGCCAAAATTGTCCCTGAGATGCTAAACATTGTCCCCCATCTGATTCTTGTGTTAGCTAATGCCCCCATCCATACCTGCATTAGTTAACACTGCACCCCAAACCACATACCCCCTTAACCACATTCCCCAACAGCAGATCTCTTTGCCAGAAATATCTGGTAATGGTCACAGTGTGGCCAAACACTGTATTTCTAAACTGCATCCCGATCCTCTTCTGTACTGGATGTACTCCTTAGCATTAGGGTTGTGCAAAACCTTCTAAATGATGTGATGAGCCCAAACGCCTAAACGTCTTGATGGCTATTGCTGACGTCAAATATATCCAAAGTCTGAGATGGAAAAACTAAGACCCATAGCCAGCACAGTTATTTAGAATTTTACAGGTTTTGCACTGAATTTGAACTTGAGGGTAGCACTGCCTGCAGTCCGGCAGCGGCATCCAACCTTCATCCAGAACAACAGGGGGCACAGGGTTTTCCTTACTTACTAGTTTTTTTTACGTGGAGGGGCGGCACAGAGGCGCCGCAGGTAGTGTGTGTTGCAGAGCTCCAGGGGCTTGGGGTTGTGGGTTTGATCTTCACTCTGCTCTCTGTCTGTGAGAGGTTTGGTGTGTTCTCCCCAAGTCCGTTTCCTACGGGTACTCCGGTTTCCTTTGGACTTTTCCAAAAACACACACGGTAGGTGAATTGGAAATGCCAAAATTCAGCTAGGTGTGACTGAGTGAGTGTGTGTGGTACACTGTGATGGACTGGGTCCTGTGCAGAGGTATTCGTGCCTTTCTCCTAATGATTCCAGACCCACCACGACTTTGAATAGGAACAGGATGGATGAATAAATGAATGAATTGATTATGTAATTCACTTTAACTGGGAATTTTGTCCAACTGGATTTCAGTTTGCCAATCTTACTGATACTTCACCAAATACAGATCAAACACCCCCTACTGTACCTCAAGTACCTGATTTCTTTTTAATAACCACCCTACCAGTATTTTCAATCATATGGCAGTGCACTATTTATTGCTCAAACCCCTTTTAACAATTCTGTCTATATCAGGAGACACAATTTAGAACTTTTCTTAATGTATATTTTTCTCTGTTCAGCATTTTGGCTGAACGATTGTAGCCATAGACATCTCAACAGTACAGAGATCCTGAGAAGGGAAGCTGCTTAATATGATACTTAAGTAAATAACATATTCACTCTGGTTTCACAGCTAATTATGGAGTTAAATGAACTCATATTATCCATGGAAATCTTCTGCATTACTGCTTTCCCATTCCTACAGAGCTCTCTTGCCTGGATCAGCCACACTTAATGCGTTCTTATTCTCATTAGGTTTACATTTAAAATGTAAATTTGAAATGGCCTCCTGTACCTCACTGCTAATAACATATGTGACTCCAGTGTGCAGCGTTCAGCATTTAAAAGGTAATGAAAGTAGAAGCAGGCTTGAGACTTGCTATGAAAAAACCTAAACCCAACCTGAGGCCAACACACATTTCAGAAATGATGTTCAAGCCTCAGGACACTGTGACGCGGGTAGATGACAGCTCCTGAACAAACATTCCAGGCTCTGCTGTGCATTTACATTATTACTGTTTGAACTTATCCTGGGAGTATTTTTTTTAAGCAAGTTCAAGGAAGCCTGTGCACTGCCCACAGCCCAGAAAGGCTTTATAATTGACCCGTGGGTTGAATCTAAATATGTTAAATCAGGGAAAAACGCAGAAATAAGCTGCACTACTGGGAATTAGAATCATAGAGGTAGAGGCTGTTGAACAGCTTCTTGAACAATGTGCAGCTGTGTTTTTTTATGGGTGCCATTTTAACAATGATTGACAGGCATAAAGAGTTACATAAACATAGTATGTGCATAAACAGCAGCAGTGGGAGCCTTCAGTGTAAGGGCTTTATCACCTTGCAATTCTGTTATTAGGCTGTGTTATTATCTGTTTGACTGGTTGTTGTGACTTTGTTAAGCAGCAACTATGCTGACTAAACAGCTCAATGTGTTTGTAGCACATTATTGAAATAAAAAAAGGAAGAAAATGAAACAAATCATGACAGACGGCAAATCCATATTATGGTTCTTCATATTTGGTTGCCAAAATGTATCAAAGGTCTGAGAAGAATCAGAGGGATGGCTTCTGAATTCCTGGAATTGGGTAAAGACCTGTCCAACTCATTATTAAAACTTGGAAGGAAATGGTGGTGAAAATCTTGGATAACCGTGAAAGATCTTTTAAATGTTTGGCAAAGTCGAATCATGACAAATTAAAAGTTTCAGCTGGTCATGTTCAAGCTCTGCAGCATTATATGGCAGTAAAATGAGGTCTGCTAAAAAACCTGAATATACTGAGTGGCCATTTTACCCCATCAATGGTGGTCTTCTTCCTGATGGCAAAATGCTAAGATTTATTGGGCTCAAATTTTGAAAAACAAACAAAATCAGTGCAGATTTGTACAATAAAATAATTCAGCTGTCAATAGCAAAAAAATCTGTATTAGCTGAAACAATCTGAAACCCATCTCTACACTCTTAACAGGTTTTTAAATGATGCCATAAAAGAAAGACTTTTGGTTCCACAAAAAAACATCTGTTACAAAAAAAAAAATGGAACCAAAAGGGGTTCCATCCAGGGACCAACGGTGGCTCTTATAATGGTATTGCTAACTGTACGCATTTCTCATTATGTATGTAGTGGTAATGTAGAATGGTTTCAGCATCCAAAAGGGCATCCCTCGAAGAACCTTTTGTAGCATCTTTATTTTTGAGATTGTTAAAGCTGTATTAAAGCTGCAAAATTAGCCTTTTAAATATATTACTTAGTCATATGAGTGTGTACCTGCTTCAGCACTCACCAAACACATATGAATTAAATCCATTTCAGCTTTTTACCATTAAATGTTCAGTCAGATTATTTGCTCAGTGGCGGTCCATTATTATCATCATGCAAATAAGGAAAAGCACAAACGTTGAAACACTGGTAATCCTTGTATATGAATGAGCAAGTGTGCCACCGTGATGGTATTAGCTCTTAACATCATGGTACATCTAGCAATGCATTCTATGAATCAGGCTCATCACATCTGAAAGGGAGAAGAAGAGAAGGTTGATGTGATTTGCAAAAAAATATAGAGCGTGATTCTCAGGAGTGTGTTGTGGCTTTTTCTGAATGATCGTGCAGAGCTCAATTGTGGTTCTAGAAAGTCCCTCAGATGTGCGCTGTGTAGCTACACTCTTGCTGTGTACAAAGACATTTCCAAAATTGCTAGAGGCACAAACTGCTCTTCTATAGCTACATACCGTTTGCCTCCACACTATCCAACTGTGAACTGATACCTTCAAAAAACACACAATCACACAATGATTTTTAGATTGCATCCAGTCTGGCATTATCTCCCACTGTTGTTACTGTTTTATGATCCTGCCATAGAACCCCATACCTCGATGCTCTTATAACGGTATTGATTACTGTACGCCTTTCTCATTATTCATGTTGTGGTAATGTAGGATGGCTTCAGCATGTTCCTGCTTTCACTATCACTGTCATTCAAGCTCTCATCCTGTTTGCTGTCCCACTCGTTCACCATCAAACCACCCACCAGCTGATACTGACACTGATAATGGCTCTCTGCTGACAGATGAGCATCTAGACTACCACTCAAAAGTTTGGAATTACTTTTCACCGTGGTCAATTTTGACTTGGACAGTGTAGAATGAAAATATAATAATATATTAGATATAATATAATATACACTACAATATATTATAATGCATTATACCTCAGAAGGTATATTTATAATTGAATATTTCAAATTCTATACAAGTTTTTAAATGATCAGTTAGAGCAGTACTCATTTATTGCCAATTTAAGACTTATTTTGAAGTGTAAAAACACTTAAGTCTGATTGTATAATTACTGGAGTGATTACAGTGTTTCAGTTTCCAACAGTTCTTTGAAACCTACCTGATGCAGTCAGTAGCTGCTTATTTCTCTCTTGTTGGAAGACGCATCTGTGGTAGAGAAAAAGATGTTGGTCAAGTTCAAGCTCAGCAGCATTATGTGGCAATAAAATGATTCTGAGTGATCAGACTGTCCCATCAATGGATGTCTTCTCCCTGATGGGCACAGGCATATTTCTGGATGACAATATCAAGATTCATGGGGCTCGAATTGTGAAAGAGTGTGAATTAGTCTTGACCTTAACGGCACTGAAAGTCTTTGGGATGTGCTTGAGAGGAAGTTACCTTGTCAACAAGATCTCGGCCAAAAAATATGCAAATGCAAATCTGCCCAGAAATAAATGCTGTGACTTAGGGTTCATAAGGTTGTTGAAACAATGCCTCAATGACACAATTTAATGTCATTTTACCAAAAAAATTGGTGACATTGGGTGGGCTACTTTTTCTGTTCAGCCAAAGAAAAGAGGGCTGCATCCAGGTAGCTGGCTATTTCCTGCCTGCTCTCCTTGTTTTTACTTGATTTGGTACCCATGTGGACCCATGTGTCAGTGAGACTACAGCTACTATTTACTGACCTTTTTTGCTACACACCTGGCAAAGTTGAGGATAACAGGTAGGAAAGGAAGTTGCATTTGGACTCAACCAAAAACAGAGAGCTACATTTGCACATAGCTCAGATTTCCATGAGTTGCTTTTGAGCTTCTTTTAGAACACCAAATGTGATGCATAAAAATATCCTTGTGGCCTTTCATTTAGGAGTTCGTAGTGCTGGGACATCAATTTTTATTGGTTGTCGCTATTCATGAAAAAAAAAAGATAATATAATAATAATTACAAATTAATTTAATTATTATAAACAAAAAAAAATAGTATAAAAAACCAAAATGACCCTTTAGTAAAAAACATTACTTCCAGTACAGTAGTGTATAAAAAGTGACTACTGTAGATAGAAATAGTGAAAAAAAAAAAAAAAAATGACGGATGACATCTTGTTAGGCACTCATTAGGCCCTCAGTGGTTGATTAAAGACCAGTCCTCTCCAGTCTGTCCATCTTTAAGCAGAGGAACTGCAATTACCAGCAGCCCAACAAAGTCCCACTGACCCCTCTGGCAGTGGCTAACTTCCCCTCCGTTAATCAGCTTAGGGCTTTGAAGTGGAGTGAACGTGAATTCCCACCCAGATCTCACAGAGGTGAAGCCAGTTAGCACAAACCTTCTCCACACGCCAATAAAAACACTCCTGAGGAAGATTGCACCAAGCCACCAGGAACTCTCAGGAGAAGAAAGAGTTCTTTTCCTCAGCCACTGCAGCGTGGTCTCATAGTTATTAGCAGTGGAGGGAATTCTGTTTGGTGACGGAGAAAGCAAGGAGGATTGGCATGTTCCAGACCTTTGAATGTCCACCAGTAGGTCCAGTCGTCTGATGCTTATCAGTCCAGTGTGGAAAGAAGGAAGTCTTGCCCTTTATTTTGGTTTAGCTGATCTGTTTTCCCCCGCTACACTCCTAAAAATACAAGGACCAAAACATGATTCGTTGGTGTGAAAACTACAAAAAATACATTTTAGATTCCAGAAAGAACCTTTCTGTGTTTGGAGGTGCCAGGTTCTATTTCATATCAACTGCTTTATTAATTTCCCGTTTAAATAACACACACACACACACACACACACACATGCTCTGTTAAAAAAAAAGACATTCTGGGAGCCTAAAACATCCTGTATTTGCACACTAAAACCGAACACAAACATATTGATCCACTGTGTCTGAAGTAATCATACCTAGCTATTGTAGTTGAGTTATTGTAGATGAGCTCAGCTGTGACACGGTAAAACAAATGCTGAGCAAGAACGACGTTCAGAATGGTATCTGGCAGCTATGTTGGTAACTATAGTATGCAGGTCTGCACACTGTACAGTTTTCTGATGAAATTCTATTCACTTGTAACCAATTCATCTGAACTGGGTTGGGCTTCCAAATAATTTCATGATATTATGCAGGAACAAACCTACCTCCAAATACTCAAATATGTTGCCTGCAATGCAGAAAACAGAAAGGTACAGGCAGTTTCAGATGAGCCCCTGGTAAACCATTGCCACAAAGTGATCACTTCAGACTTTTAATGATGTGTTTCCTATCACTTCAGTATCCATATCAGCACCATATCCAGGGTACTGCATCCCTTGTCTCCATAGTTTGCCTCTCAGTGGAAATTAATGAAGCTCTGGTGAGTTCTCTGCATATAGTTTATGTTTAGAGTCTATAACAGTCACCCTGTATGGTTAAAAAGCTAACCAGCTACTGCTGTACCAAACAAAGCTGTGGGTGTTTTCCACTGTAACAATATACCTCTCCTAAACCAATTAAACACCTAAAGTGCTTCGTCCCGCCCACTGCACTGCAAGCTACCAACTCCTTCTAAATCTAAAAAATATTGCTAATTTGAGAATTAACCATGGTGGGAACGTGGACTTTTGTGATGAAAAATAGCTCTTTGTTTTTAGGTTGTTTTATGTTTGGAAAAGCTACGTGTGGAAGGAACTAAGGACATATGCTTTATCTGTCTAATTATATTATAAACAAAATCATATTGAATGTATTGACAAAAATCTATTATCCAAAACACATCAAACACCAAATGTGATGAATAAAAACTTTCTTTGTGGCCTTTCATTTAGAAGTTCATAGTGCTGGGACACCAATTCTTCTTGGCTGCCGTCATGCAAAACACATTGAACGTAGATACTGATATAAAACAAACTATGTAATTTAAAGATTTTATAGCAATGAAAGCTGGCTTTGTATGAACCACACAAAGCCAAGACACAATAGTATAGCTAGATTTGACAGATGTACCTTTTTGAGTAACTTGAGTAAAGTTCCTGTTAAAATGTTTACCACGTTTAAGGGCCATGCTCGCACCATTAGTCAAGTCAAACACTTCCTTACTTCTTCTGGAAGTAGCAGGGCCAGTGTTTCGATGGAAAAGCTGTTTTATCTGCAGAGAGGCTGGGGGAACACAGGTAGCATATTGTTTTGCATCTTATTTTAAAAAGGCTCTGCTTCTTCCTGACGGAATTCCTTCAGAAAATAGCATTAGGTGATTCGTCCTACATGTACAGTGGCAAAACTTTCTGCAGACTGGGTCCACAGGGACTTTATGTTCCACAGCCCTGTATTAGATTAGCAGAACCGGATTAGTCTACATGTTTTTTGTCCTACGCTGTCTCACCTCTGGTGAACTACTTCTAAGGTGAGTATAGATGTGCTGAGACTCTATGCTGAGGCTATGTTCACACTGGCTACTATTATTTCTCAAATCCAGTTTTGGTTGCTCAGATTCAATAGTTCTGGCCTGAGGGTTCTCGTTCATGTTTGGAAGTGACCCATATCTGTAATTAGTGTGAACACACCTCTGCTTATGTGTCCAAAACTGTCCAGACACCTCTTCTTAGTAGTGAATTTTGCTTCTTTAAGGTACACCCTTTGCTGCCACAGGAGTTCAGAATAGGAATCCACTGACATCTCCATGGATGTAACATATAGAAGGAATCTGTCTAGATTGACTAGACAGGATTATTAGAATATTAACGAAATTATCAAATCAGAAGAAAGCATATATACTGGATTTTTTATACAGAAATGAATATATACAAACTTGAGTGTGAATTAAGCTTACATAATAAAGATGTTTGTGTATATGTAGGGTCTGAAAACTGATCTGCTTTTATTTACATTATATTAAAGAGTGATATGAACATTTTTCATCTGTAAAAATATACATTTATGGCATAGAGTGGGGTTCTGGGCCACAGTAAGGAGTTCTAAAATTCTATTTGAAGTGTAAAGCTGTTAATGAGTGCCACCACCCTGGGAAAAAAAGCTCTTAGTATGTCTGGTTTTGCTGGCTTTTATAGTCCTGAGTCCTCTTCCAAACGGGTTGGAAGAGGAAATGTCCAGGGTGAGATAGTGGTTTGTCATTTTGCCAACGCACTTCATGACCCTGAAGCATTGGCAGAGTATACCCCATGAGCCTCTCTGCTGTCCTGATAATGCTCTGGAGTTTGGCTCGTTCTTGTTAGGTGGACGTTCCAAACCATATGGTTATAGATGATGTGAGAATGGGCTTGATGATTGCTGTGTAGAACTGGCTTATCAGAGCTTATGGCAAGCTGAATTTCTTCAGCTGGATATGGGGGCATTAAGTAACTTGAGTTACCCCAAAGTGAAAGTCACTGGGTCGTGGATTTTTTGAAAGGTTGGCCAACCATGGTTTTTGGCTGTTCACAGATGAGTATTTGAGCTTGTGTCATCTACGATGGGTTCACAAGGTCACTGTGACAAGTGCCAGCAAATGGGGTATAAAGCCCCAAGCATTGGGCTGTGGAATAGTTGAACTACATTCTCTAGAGTGAAAAAGCTCCATCCTAAACTTTTGGGAGGAGTTCTAGCGGTGTTCGTGATCTAAAGCTAATCATTCAACCTGACCTCATCTGACCTCTCAAGGCTGAATATAATCAAATCTTCACAGCAATCTTCAAAAATCTAGCGTAAATCCTCCTCAAAGCACTTGCAGTTGTTACGGGAAGCAAGCTCATGTTTTTAAAACCCTTGATTTCAGGTGTTTGGACATATGGAGCCGGTTTACCGGGCATGGACTAAGCCTGGTTTTGCAGGGCCAATGATAAAACACCATTCGAAATTCATTTCAGTTTATTTGTAGGCTTAATTAGGTCTGGACAACTGGCCTATTGTGTAGCAGATGTGCCCCAGTCTACAACTACATGTGAAAATGTCTCATATCCGCAGAAAGATCAGATATTAGTTTTGTGCCACCCTAACTTGGTAATGTATGCAAAACTAAAGCACATCTAAAGACTAGACATTTGGTTCGTTTCATGCCAGTTTTCAGCACAAAAGCCCGGCTTTTACTGGTTTGAAAATCTGGGATAGAATCTTGCTTGATGATTGGTGCTGGTACTGACCTCAGGGTGGTCTTCCATTTCTGGCCTTTTGCCCAGTGCAGAGTGTGGTAGTCACTCTGACTGAAGGAGGTCATTGTGACCGTTGGGCAGAACGGCAGCATGGGTGGGGGAGGCTGGTAGGAAATGACACAGGATGCAGTGATTGCAGTGCCCCTTTAGCCTTTCAGCACCGTGCTGTAGACAGCGCCTGATGGCTCTGAATAGTAGCCCATGTGCTTCGCTCTCTCTCTCTCTTTTCCTGACTCTCTCCCTCTCTTTGGGTGCACAGGGCCCATTAATCACCCTGGCTGGTGACAGCCTAATAGAGCGTGGCCCACTCATGAATATTTCTCCTCTCTGGCCTGTGGTGGTGGAGCTGGAATGCAGCTATTCCTTCTGCTAGCCTACAGCGCCATTAGCTCCACAACCACAATGACAATTGTACACTCACAATATGTGGCATGCACTGGGCCGTATTCTATTAAATAACCCAAAAGGGGGTCTTTGGGGGAATGCCATAAATAGATTTTGTATATAAGTTGTGTAATTATATGCAATTATTTGAAAATTATTTGGAGACATTTCTCATAATGAAAATGTTCTGTACCAATTAATGCATCATATTGCTGACAATCACAATCACTGCATATGAGCCTAAGGTCATCATGCCCAAATGACTAAAAAGCCTGCCAGAATTGGGCTGTAGAACAGTGGAATTGTGTTTTCTGGAGGGAAAGAGAGTACCTTTAGGATGAGCTGGATCATCCAAAAGCAGTACCTGACCCTACTAATGTTCTTGTGGATGAATACAATCAAATCCTCCCAACAGTGTTCCAACAGCTAGTATGCAGCCTTCTCAGAAGAAGAACAAACTCTCTATTGATCCTTATTTCAGAGTAAACTCTGAAAGAGCTAGGGAGCATGTAAATGTGTTATACCAATAGACCAAGTGCTCAGGCTAAAAGTGCATTCTTATGTGGCAGCTGTACTAAAGCTTTTTGGACAAGCTTCACTGAACACTGACAAATCCCATTTAACCAAGTGAATGTAGGTGGAAGTTTAGATTTGCCACTGTTACGACCCCGCATCCCTAACCCACTCTCCAAAGCCCACATCTTACTGCCTGCCTGAAAATGGCTGAAGGCACAGGGCCAGGCATCACTATCTCAATGTGATGCAACAAATGTGAAATTGTGATTTAAGCTAACGGTGTTTATCTAGGCTACTGCCAGAAACCCACCTGAAGAGACATGAGCATTGCTGGTGTTTTACTCCACAACCTTGGGGTAGCATCTTTTCAGTGGTACTTCTATTGGATTCTATTGGTCGTTCGGTTGTTGTTTGATAAAAAAAAGGGGTTAAAGCAGCATAATGCAAGAATTGGGGTGTGATTGTGGGATCATTGCATTGGCTGCAGTTCGAACTTCATGTCAAAGGAGGCATGTGTCATATGTCAATGGGGGGTCTACTAGCGAGTGGCTTAGGTAATCTAAAATTGGGGGGGAAATTAGGTAAACATGAAAAAAATAAGTTAGTTTGAATGGGCTTTTGCTGACCATAAAGCCATGAAACTCGTCTAGCATTTGCAGGCGGAGCATGGATAGGTCATATCTGTACACCCAAGCCAAAAACCATTTAGGATCCTCTCTTTTTGTGAGTGTAGGCTAGCTGGCAGGCTGCCGTTGTACTAGGGCGGGATCAGGTTTGGACTCAGCGGTAGGGACTCATTAGCATGGGATATTAACCGTACTGAGGTCAGCTAGAAGCAGGCCCAGGGGATGGCTCGGCCGCCAGCTTCCAAAGGAATTACCCAAACAAGCTTGCAGTGGGTCAGCCAGGTGAACGGCAAAAATGCTTTCATGTTTGTGCTCTTGAACTCCAAGCGACCCTGCTTTTAATTGAAGGCAACTGAGCTTTGGTTTTCTGTAGCAGTGCACACACACACACACACACATACGGATAGCACAGAACAAATGTTTTCTGCCAGCCTGGTAAAGCAGCTGTCTTCCTTTGGAGAACAATTACAGAAGATGTTTGCTCGACACTTTCCTTGCTGCTTTGAAATGCCACAACTGATGTGTAATTACAGCTGATCAAGTAAAATACTTCAATCCTACGCCCTCTGGAGAGCAGAGTGCAGAGACGTGGTTCGAAACAGCTGCCGCTCAGCCTCCTGTCTATGATCTGCCTCATCTGCCAGATATTGGCTGCAGCACATACTGTATGGTATAGATCATGAAGTACAGAGGCATGTATAGAATTCATAATACTGTTGTGCCAGATTCATAAAACTCAGTGGTGATAATGCAAAATGTGAAGCCTGATACACCAAAGTAGGGCAAAGCTTTCAAACCCAGAGCTACAGCATCTTAAGGAAGGATCATTAAGGAAGTAGAAGTAGTGTTTTTGGTAAGATACAGATAAATCAAATAGAACTTCCATCCACTGTCAAATGTGGTGAACATTACATCTGTGATGTTCACTCTGGAGACCAGTCTAGACTTAGAGCTCTAGAGTCTATCCTGGGTGGCAGATTACCAGGACCAGTATTGGGCACTTCTGATCTAAACAGATCAAAAATGGCCTTTTAAAAATATTGATCACTCAACAGAGTGGGAATTGGTGTACATTATATTGATGACTTGCCTGTGGCGATTAATATGTGCTTATCATTGATTGATTGTGCTTATCATTACTCAATGCAATGTGCAATAAAGATGCTTGGCCAGTACAGCATCGTCCAAAATACAAGGCAAGCTGCTTTGCTGGTGACCAGTTGTGTGTGTTTTATCAGGGTTATTTGGGAGTAGGCTTATACCACTTCCTAAACACTTTAATTGACCCTTAAAGGATTAAAGGGCCAGTAGTACAGAAAAACAAACTATCATCACAGTTTTAAACGACAAGACTATAATGTAGCATGTAAAGACTGATAAAATCTCAAAGCATGTTGTTCATTCGCCCGTCCATACAGTTCTTACATGGAAACTAAGGCCAGGTAATAGCCAACATTTTTCAAATTGTTGTTTTTGTGAGGTCATTTACAGGTATTTACATAGGTGCCGTGCCCCAAATGGCTCCCTATTTACATTTTAGGTCACTTACAAGTATGTCTGAGTGTCCGAATAGCAAAGTGGAATTGGAATGTGATTTTGAGGGCAGTACAATATCCCACAGTGCACTAGTAATTTACAGTAAACATCGTAGCCCACTACATCAGCTGAATGTTGAGCAGAATGCATTGTGAGAGACTTGTGAGATACTAAGCAACATACAGTGGAATGAAATTAAACAGATGACGTTTGCTGATTGAAGCAAGTGGTAGTTATGAGCCACTGGACACTGTGATTTTTTCCCAATAAAGTTTGTTAATAGGAAGCTTACATTTCTAAGCAACGATTATTCCACGAATAGGTTGATGTTTTACTTACTATAATTCAGAATTCAGTTTGTGTGTACGAAGCTTTAAACATGGCTCTGCCACTCGCATGTTTGTTTAGCGTGGCCGGTGCTGACGCATGTTGATGATGAGGAAGTGTCCAAGGTCATTTGTGTTTCTAGCACTACTTAATAAACTAGTGCAAGATTAATGAGGGTCCATTTCCTTCACAGCCAGGGTGAATTTCCCTAATGTGGGACACCTTGGCTTTATTTAGCATAGGTCTTTGTCAAATAAATAAAAGTTGAAAAACTTTTGGTTAACACAAGCTGTGATGGCATATGATCGAAAGTAGGCTAACTCACCTTTATAATCTTATATAAATGGAAGCAACTTACAAGGTACTTTGCATAATGCTCCTGCCCCTTTTTGGGTGAAAATGGTGGCTCTGACTGCCGGTAAATACAAATTCCCAGGTCTTTGACCATTTAGATGCATAAATGAAGCAAAACTTATGGCCACCCAGGCAAACAGTCATATATCATGTCATTGCCGGTCAATGATCGGCATCCTTATATAAAAGAAATAAAGGAATTAGGATCTGGCGAGTGTCATTTCAGCATGCTTCTCTCAAAGTGGACAAACGACCCTACACAGTATGTTTTTGTAATTAACAAATGACATTTATTCATTAATTTACATTTATAACATATATTTACATTAATTATTAATATTTAAATCCATGATGATTCTATTCCCTATCATTTTATTATAATGGCATTAAAAATCACTTCAGGGGACAGGCAGGTAAAGCTGTTTTGGTACATATGTTCCAACAAATCAGGGGAAAATCCAGCTGCAACCAGTCCTTTTCTTGGCTTTTCATTATGTTCCAGGTTCTGCTCGTTCAGTGCAGCGTCCACATGTTGAGTGAGTGTTAACATTATAAATGTTGACTTTAGCTTCATTAACTGACCTGTGATGAAGTGTTTGCCACAGATGACCACGTTTTAACTGGCTGATCATTTTCATCCTCCCTGCGGATGACCTGAAGCCTCAGATCTCTCCTTTTGCTCTCATTCGCTTTGGGGGAGTAATAAACATTACAAAGAAAGGTTTACTTTATTCTTGATCGGGCAAAATACCACGCAGCAGCTATTAGGCATGATGACACTATTATTTTCTATTTGGCGTAGTCGATCAGACGATGGGAAAGTGGCGTGTGGTTGCTCTCATCCATACTCTTACAGCCTGCAGTAATTTAGCTCCATGTTTATCCTGGACTGAATATTGCAGCCAGGGCAGCCAACCAGAACAGATGTCGTTTACATAAATCAGTCTTAAAGTACCAGCAACAAAACTGCTTGTTTATTTCTGAAGGGATAAAAAGGGGTTGGAAAATAGTCTGAGTCATATGAAATGAATCCAGGCTGTTTTGTGGTACCTAAACCCACAGAAATATTATAAGTGGACCCAAACAAAGAAATCAAGAAAATCTAAGAAAAGGAAAGGTGCAGTATTTGAGGTCTTTAACTGGAACTTGCCCTTAGACACCCTGTAATATACAGTTACCACATGCTTGTGTTGTCCCAGTGATGACTGCAACTTCTAAGTCTTAAAGACAGAGTACAAGTAAAAGTACAGTGTGTGCAGAATTATTAGGCAAGTTGTATTTGAGAGGATTCTTTTTATTATTTAACAACAACTGTGTTCTCATTCAACCCAAAAGACTCATAAATATCAAAGCTTAGTATTTTTGGAAGTTGGAGTGGGTTTTTTTTTAGATTAGGATCTTAGGAGGAATATCTGTTTGTGCAGGTAACTATTACTGTGCAGAATTATTAGGCAATGTAATAAAAAACAAATATATACCCATCTCACTTGTTTATTTTCACCAGGTAAACCAATATAACACAAAATTTAGAAATAAACATTTCTGACATTCAAAAACAAAACCAAAAACCAATCCGTGACCAATACAGACACCTTTCTTTACAATGACACTCAAAAGCCCTCCATCCATAAATTCTGTCAGTTGCTTGATCTGTTTACGATCAACATTGCGTGCAGCAGACACCACAGCCTCCCAGACACTGTTCAGAGAGATGTACTGTTTTCCCTCCCTGTAGATCTCACATTTCATGACCACAGGTTCTCTATGGGGTTCAGATCAGGTTAACAAGGGGGCCATGTCATCATTTTTTCTTCTTTTAGACCCTTACTGGCCAGCCATGCTGTGGAGTATTTGGATGCATGTGATGGAGCATTGTCCTGCATGAAAATCATGGTTTTCTTGAACGATACCGACTTCTTTCTGTACCACTGCATGAAGAAGGTGTCTTCCAGAAACTGGCAGTAGGTCTGGGAGTTGAGCTTCACTCCATCCTCAACCCAAAAAGGTCCCACAAGTTCATTTTTGATGATACCAGCCCATACCTCCATACCAGTACCCCACCTCCACGTTGCTGGCATCTGAGTTGGAGTGGAGCTCTCTGCCCTTTACTGATCCAGCCTCGGGCTCATCCATTTGACCCATCAAGAGTCATCAAGAGAAAAATCAGTCTTAAGATATTTCTTGGCCCAGTCCTGATGTTTTATCTGATGTTTCTTGTTCAAAGGTGGTCGTTTTTCAGCCTTCCTTACCTTGGCCATGTCCCTGAGTATCGCACACCTTGTGCTTTTTGATACTCCAGTAACGTTGCAGCTCTGAAATATGGCAAAACTGGTGGCAAATGGCATCTTGGCAGCTTCACGCTTGATTTTCCTCAATTCATGGGCAGTTATTTTGCGCCTTTTTTTTAAAAAAACGTTTCTTGCGACCCTGTTGGCTATTTGCCATGAAACGCTTGATTGTTCGGTGATCACGCTTCAAAAGTTTGTCAATTTCAAGACTGCTGCATCCCTTTGCAAGACATCTCACAATTTTTGACTTTTCAGAGTCCGTCAAATCTCTCTTCTGACCAATTTTGCCAAAGGAAAGGAAGTTGCCTAATAATTAAGCACACCTTATATAGGGTGTTGATGTCCTTAGACCACACCCCTTCTCATTACAGAGATGCACATCACCTGATTTACTTGATTGGTAGTTGGCTTTCAAGCCTATAGAGCTTGGAGTAGGACAACATGTATAAAAAGGATGATGTGATCAAAATACTCATTTGCCTAATAATTCTGCACACAGTGTATCTGCAACTATCAGTAGAAAATGGTACTTTTTCCCTTACCATTGTTGTTGTTGTGTTGTTCTGCACTCTTCTCTTTCATCCTTATCATGATAGAGAGATAGAATCAGCTCTTGAATGATGATGAAGCACATCTGGACCGCCCCAAGCTCTTCCCTGTGCTTGTAAAAGAAAGCTCTAAAAGGAGAGACATTGGGCTCTCTGCTTTGTCTTGCTCTGTTTATTTCTAAAGTCCTCTCTCATTTGACGGCAGGCATTAATTTGAGGTGATAAGGAGAGTAATGGGATTTTGACGTGCGCCGGTATTAGAGGCATGAAGACAAAGGGAAGCCCCCACCCGCCGTTTCAGCATACCTTTTTTTGTGTGTAAGGAGAAGAGAAGGAGTGAGGGATGAGGCAATTGAGGGATGAATGTGTGTGTGTGTGTGTGTGTGTATATATATATATATATATATATATATATATATATATATATATATATATATACACACACACACCTCTAGCAGATGGAGAGCTGACTGCTGTGCCTTTCAGCAGGAGCTGATGTTAAGGTTTCGCTCGGGCCCTCCTCAGCACGGCCCCTGGAGCACTAATGGGCAGAAATGAAATGACCTGCCTGAAACAGAGCAGTCATTAACAGCACTTACACATCTTTAATTTGATATTACATCAAAACCAGCATGGAAAAACACAGTAATAAGTGTGTGTGTGTGTGTGTGTGTGTGTGTGTGTGTGTGTGTGTATCAAAATAGCTTTAAGAAAGTAATGGGACACCTTGAGCTATTGGGCCACCTGCTCATTTATTGTTTCTTCTGAAATCCAGGGTATTCAAAAATATCCTGCTTTTATTGGAGTAACTGTCTCTAATGTCCAGGAAAGGCTTTCTACTAGATTTTGGAGCATTGCTGGGTGATTTGATTGCATTCACTACAACAGCATTAGTGAGGTCAGGATGTTGGATGATCATCCCAGAAGAATTTGATAGAGCACCCACCATCATTCCAGAGAACACAGTGCTCCACAGCGCAATGCTGGAGGGCTTTATACCCCTCTAGCTCATACCTGGCATTAGGCATGGTGCCATTGGGTTGGCACTGGGTTTAGGTTTATCTGCTCCAGGCCTATTCCATTGGCTATACTTGTCTACGGAATTTAGACTAACTGTGTATGTATTAGCACATGTGCATTTGTTAGAAGGGGTGTCCACAGAATTTTGGACATATAGTGGATATGAATGAGATGCTTCATAGCATATTTTATAAAGGCTCCAAGTAGGATGAAAATCGTCAAAGTCAAAGCTTCCTTTTTCAGTATATATAGAACCTTTTGCTTGGAGCAATTTATTGGAAGCAGTGCTTTTAAGATCCTGTAGAAGACTGGAGGAATGTCTGTAAAGAATGTTGAAGATCATATATATATATATATATATATATATATATATATATATATATATATATATATACAAATAACTTTTTGTGGAAGGTTCCCCCTCCCTACTGTAACTGTAATTTAGCTGTTAGCATTGTGTAATCTGCATGCATAAACTGCACTCACATTAGGCCCTCCCACCCATGAATGTATGAAAGATTTAATAGCTGATTTGGCTCTTCATATACAAGGAACAAAATCTGCATTCTTTTATCTATTCTGTATAGCACCAAAAAGAAACTGTTATAGAACCAAATGAATATGTAATGAGCCAAAGAACCCATTTTCAGTACTATATAGAAGCCTTTTTTGCTAAGTGCATGAGTGATGCATGAGTGGCCACGGCTTCAGCTATTTTATATACTTTTCTCTATTAATAATGTGACACCTCACTGATGTTGCTGCGGTTACTTGATGTGTAATGAACATGATCTATCAAAGCCAAAATTTGATAGATTTTTATTTTGCTAGGGTCAGAAACTCATTTAGAAGAGGAAAACACATGAGCAGGAACATAAGTCATACATCACTCACTTTTAATTGTTTCTCTGGTTGGAAAAATCAATAATAAGCACTAACTGATTTAAACCGTGCTCCAGATAAGCTCTAAAACAAATCACAGTGCATCTAGCAGTAAAGGCAGCTTCTTGGATATAGATGCAGGAGCTCACAGAAAGCTCTGAGTCTATATGCTGATCAGTTTAACTTTCACCAGAGCTCCTCTGGAAGCAGATTTAGACCAGTAAAAAAAACATACAACTGTAATGAATAGTAATGTATTGTAGCATTTAGGGTGTGGAGGCAGGATGCAAGTGCAACTTTTCTTTATTAGACCTTTTAAAAGAGTCTAAAACTAAACTTACAGAACTAATAAGAAGAGCTATTTCCATAATGGAGAAACACAAAAGCAACAAAACCCCAAAACATAAATTAAATTAACAAAACAGAGCACAAAGCAAGAAAGCCTAAATGACAGAAATACAAAGCCGAAGGAAACCAAAATAATGCTGAACACGGAGCACACACAACAGAAACATCCACAGTGCCAGACCAGGAACAGAGCAAACACAGGGGTAAAAGAGCACAAGACACAATCAGGAACACCTTGGGAGGATAACGAGAGGGCAGGGCTACAAAGGAGACACAGGTGGGAACACTAATGACTAGGCGGGGGATAGGGCAGAGACAAGAACACAAAACAGAGCCATGTGCTAATGAGCACAGCAAGGAAAGAAAAGTACAAGGGCAAGACAGAGACATGTTACATGTATGTAATGTATAGTATTTATATGACTTATATCATATACATACATTGCAGTAAATAAGTAAATATAAAAGTATTTAAAGTATCTAAAGTCATTTTGAGAGGGTATGTCTTGTTCGTTTGGGCAGACTTAGTTGTGACACTGTGTTAAAACTAACGCCACCGTGTGGAAGCTGTACTTCAGCCTGACTAGTTCTCTCTGTTGTTTATGTACTCTATGTAAAAGTTAAAATATGATAGGTGTGAATTCTATGATGTATAAACTGATTAATAAAGTGTCTGTCTAAGTATGAAAAAGTCACCAGCTGTGGGAATAGGAGAAGATAGTTATTAGGGCTGCACGATATTGGAACAAACTTACACTGCAATATTAAATATACAGGGATTTTACGGATAATGTTGACGGCGATATTAACCCCTTATATATCCTAGGGCCCACCAACAGTCTGAAAGTGTCATAACAAACTGCTATTACCAAAGATTAGTCCCAGCAGTTTGCACAGAAGTCCCTGTAGTTACTGAGTAATACACCCCTAGTGTTAAGTGGTTAATAATGCCCTCTGTCTGTCCAATATTGGAGTAAAGTAAATGATCTTGGGTGGATATGATCTGCATCTGGTAAATATGTCATGGAACAGTGGAAAGTAACCCTTTTATATCAAGCAAGTTGTAGCATTATGTTAATGATTTAAGTTGCCGTACGTGACATTGCACAGTCTGCGACGTAACTACTGCGCATGCACACATTGCCATGATGGTGCTGAAACGATGCTTGTGCAGCCCTAATGTTTAACTACATAAAAGGGTCAAGTTACATTTTACCCTATGTTTGTCTCATAGCTATCTCATACAGCTAAACGCAGTAATAGCAGCCTTCTTACAGTCTGAATTATGCCTGTACATCTCTTTAGTTTTTTAATAGGAACAGTGTCAGAAACCACAGAAGCAGGTCTGTTTAAGATTAATTAGCAACTCTGGTTTGAGGCGAGTGTGTGACGATATAGGTCTGTAACTTGCACAGTGTTAATTAATGAGCTATTCATTAAGCTCCCTTTGCTTATGAACTACTTATTAGTCCAGTAGATTCAGCATATGTGTGTGTGTGTGTGTATTGTAAATGACAGAGATGTACTGGAAAGGCCTACTATAAGTCTCCCTGCTGTGAGAATGTTAGCAGATGAGTGGCTGCTGGAGCTGAATGGCAGAGGTGCTTTTATCAGAGTTTCAGTGTGATGGGGGGATTTTGTGGCTTCCATGTCAATGAGCCCTCACTGCATCTAACCCACAACCCACAAAGCTCACTTCACTTTAGCAGACTCCCTACAGAGCAACCCCAGCCTCTTCAGCCACACAGCCACACTCAGCTTTACCACCTCACGGGTGTGAGCCCAGGTAGGGGTGGGCAATATGCATGTGAATATTTAACGCAGGACATTTTGAACATCTGAACAACACTGATTTCATGACATTCAAACACTATAATAATAACAATAATAATATTAATAATAATAATAATAATAATAATAATACATGTATCTCTCTCACTCTATTATTAATCAAGTAGTATTGTACACCTCTCTCTATATATATAGTAATATAAAGTAATGGTGAGCTGGTAACCAGTCTCTGTTACCTTAAACCAACATGAGGTTTAACCTACTGAATGTACTTGAATAGTAATTGAAAGTATAACATTACCTAGTTAATAATGATCTTCTAGTGTAATATTAGTCATTTTCTGTCCCTTATAATTATAGTTATTACACTTAAATGTGAGATCATAACCATAAAACACCCTACAATAATATTGGTGGTTATTATTATTATTATTATTATTATTAGGTGTAGTCATAGTAGTGAAAGTAGTAAGGAGGAGTAGGATTAGTAGCTGGAGAAGTAGAAGGACTATTGGAATTTCCCTTTTATGTCAAGCAAGTTGTAGCATAATGTGTATGATTTAGGTCGCCTTGCTTGGCATTTTACCCCACATAGTCTGGTCCCCTCTCTTCACCCTACCAAACAGCTTCATGTAAACTGCTAAAATGCCTAAAGTAAGTAGACATAGCAGTAGAAGTAGGGTAGAAGTAGGACAGCAGTAGCAGTAGCAGTAGTAGTAGTACTAGTAGTAGGAGTAGTAGAAACAGAAGTAATAGTAGATGCCATGGTATAAGTAGGAGTAGTAGGAGTAGTAGACGTTGGAATAGAAGAAGCAGGTTTTAGTAGCAGAAGTACCACCCTAGAATAATAATTATTATTATTACTCTGTTATTACTACTGCTTTTATTATTATGGTTATTATTAGTAGTAGTAGTAAAAGTAGGAGCAGTAAGAGTAGTAGAAGTAGGAATAGTAGAAATAGAAGTAATGGTAGATGCAATGATAGAAGTAGTTCTATTAAATTTTGTATATTTTTTCAAAATGTTAAATTCAGCACATCAAGTGTCACTTAGTAAATCGAGACTTTGTAATTGGACCTGGGCACGCCTCTCTCCCCTACCTCCAAGCCTGCACCGCCCCCAGCAAACTATGTGGAAACAAATTCAAGAGATGTTTTCCCATTTTCCATTCTCATGAGTGCAGGCCGGCCTGCCAGCGCGCCTGTGTGCCATCCTTCTTCTGCTTGGCTGGAGAGCAATGAGTGGAGCTGCTCAGGCTAGCAGCATAGCCATGTGCTGGCTAATGTAGTGCATGCAATGTGAAATTGCATGTGTTGCCATGCACAGCTTAATAGACAGACAACCGAAAGAGGTCCAGGCTCATCAAAGATCTGCCAAGGAACTCGGCGAGTAAAAGCGGTTACAGTCTGGACCGCTGTAGCTGTGCCTCTAAGGCTGCTGGTACTGCTGTGTGAAGGCAGCAGCTAAAGCCATTAGAATCCAATGAGTCCGAGGACAAAGGACCACAGCAACAGCTGCTATCAGCGCCTCTGCTCGCCAGAAAACAAACACACGCTGGTAATTCTGGCCTCTGCGGTAATCAACGATCCTACTTTTTTATGTTGATTTGATTAATTTATTTATTTATTCATTCATTCATTGCAGTTTAAGGATTTCACTGCCTCCTGTGTTTTGTAGCCAGATGTTTTTTTGTTGTTTTTTTTTTAGGGGGGGGGGGGTGTCTTTTATCTTCATTGTTTTTCTGATCGTTCCTAGTTTGTGCAAAAATATACTGGTACCTAAATAATTAGAAAATATAAGTATAAAAATTAATTCCAAAATTTCCCAAATAAAAATCTTCCCTTTTTATGGTTATGCATCGCAAAGTTTCTCATTTTTCTCTGCGAACTCATGCCATGCACATACACTTAGCATTTGTTAGCATACACCCTCCTGATACACCATAGCAACCACCTGGGATACTGTAGCAGCCACTAAGTAGCAGTGCTAGCAGCACCATAACACCCATCAAGAAACCACTTAGCAAAACTATAGCAACCACATAGAAGCACCATAGTAAGCACCCAGCAACTACCTAGCAACCATGTAGCAACAGTCTAGCTACTGCCTGGAACTAGGGACCATTGCACAAGCTTTCTATGCTACCATCAGGAAATACATTGTTCTAGGTATACCTTACACTTTTACAGTTCATTTCTTATGGCATTGCTCTGAGAAAGAATACTCCATTAAAAATGAATAAGCTCTAATAAACCTTAATATTTTATAACTTGTTATAAATTGCCCCTGTTAGATCAAAACCTTGCAGCTATGTTCTGTGAAGTCCCATTTGCAGAGAAGTGAACTTTACTTGTAACGTCACAAATTTGACCATAATAATAATAAGTATTTTAGAAGGCTTTCTGTAAGCAGTGATAAAGGACACATGTATGTCAGTGCAGTGAATCAGACTATTTCGCTTCACAGACCTGGATGAGTGTCCACCCAGTTTATCCTGCTCTTACTGCATTCCTCTGTGAAGGTTTTCAATCATCCAGGTCATTGAATTTTCTAATAGCAGTAATTCAAGGTGACTGTACTGCTGGAATGCTCTTGAAGCTGTTCTGTTTCCAAACGGACTGATGAAGCCCCAGACGACTGGTGTGGATCTCCAAGATCATACCACAAGTACAGTCACCTTGAATTACTGCTACAAGCAGCCCTGTAAGATTTGTAACATTGCCAGCTGTAACTCAAAGCTGATTTTTAGAAACTTGTAGTGCATTTTACCTTGTATATAGCTGTTTTACAGTGGCTGTGTCAATAAACAGCCCTGCTACAGAGCCACAGCCACTGTTTTCCATTTCTAACAACAGGCATGTTGTGTTCAGACACATATTTTGATCTTTGAAAAGGCGTTTTTTTCAAAATTGGCTATAATTGAAATGTAATTTGTTGATTCCGCTATCAACTCCAAATTATGTTGATGTATTTTCAGATGCATAATATGAGGTTAGTTTGGCAGTATACCATGGAAAATCAAAGACTTTCATTTTAAAGACTTTCATTTTTTCAAGCCTAACAATGAAACAAGACTATCACTTCAATGGACCTCTTACACAATGTAGCATCATGAATGCCTGCTTTCGGAAAAACACATCACACAACTTTACTACTGGCTAGCACATGTTACCTGCATCTAGATATCTGATGTTCTCTCTTGTTTCATCAGTTTTTATAAATTTTGGACATACAGTTATTTCTATGTACATATATATGGTTATTTAGTGCTATTGTTTTTTTGTTGTTTGATCATTCAACTGTTGTTTTTATTCACTTTGCGACATTAGCAAGTCAAACTAGCTGGCTAGCCAAGTTGGCTACAGGAAAAGTTTTTTTTCCATACCTCCTTGCCCATCCTCAGCTCAGTTCTCAGCCTTAAGATCTCACTCTTTTCCAGCTGATGATAAGCTCAAGGCAAAGTGGACAATTAATGTTTGTAAGGAGAAATTCATCATCACCAAGCACTCCAAGGTGTATATCAGACATTTTCTCCCAAATATCTCATCGGAACACAAAGTGGACAACATCTAAGAAAAAGGGCTTTACCTGTTCAGTTTCAGCTATCACATTAGCCGACGTGTGAGCATACTGTCCTCCTGCACAGGTCAGACAGACAGATGAGGATGTGGCATTAAAGATCGACTGCAGTGGGCTCAGTTACCGTACAGTAGTTGTGGTCACATGATGCTTCCATTTTACCTTCGGCATCCTGGTCCTCGTCTGTCTTACTTGTGCAGGTAGGCAGTGGTCTTTCCTGTTTCTCTAACACGCTCATGTGTCGGCTAACTTGACCACCATTTCATTGGAACAGCACAGGTAAAACCCCCTAGATGTTGTTCCCTTAGTGTTTCAATGGAAAATGCCTGCTACAGCCACTTTTTTTTGGGGGGGGGTTATTTGTAATAACACTGTGTACAAATATGCCAAAGCAAATGAGGAGATCAGATGTCTGGATGCAGTTGACAGGCACTAGCCGGAAGTAAGCAGACGTGTTGTTCAGAAAGCAGACATATGTCACGCTACATTGTGCAAGAGGTCAGTACATAAAGACATAAACTACAACAAACACGTTTGCCTGAGGATAACGCGTCTTTATGAAACTAAGCACAAGTAAAGACGTCATGTTTAGCACCCAGAGATGATTAAACTTAGAAGATCCTAAGAGAATATCTGCTGTTTTGCTCTGACCACGTCCTCCAAACCCCCCTGCCATCGACATTTCATAAACGCTTTGTTCTGAGTGGTCAAAACAGATGGGACGCAACCCGACAGTAGCATCTTTCGTTTTGACTGTTCAAAATGACGAGGCAATACAGAATGACCTCTTGATTCTTTGGTGTCAGATGGAAAAAATGGTTGCCACTCAGAACTGGAGTGAACAAAGTACAGAAATCATTGCAGTTTAATGATATAAAATGGTCCAATAACCGATCAGCCATAACATTAGAATCACTGACAGTGATGGGATATACACATTAGGCAGGAAGTTACAGTCAGTTCTTGAAGATGCTTACACTTAAAAGCAGCTTTCCGAGCCCGGGAATCGAACCCACAATCCTGTTATCGATAGCCTGGCGCTCAAAATAACCACTGCCCAAATATGGGCAAACGTTAGGATCTGAGCCACTTTGACAAGAACTAAAATTCTGATGTCTAGACGCCTGGGTCTGAGAGCATCTCCAAAACATCAGGCTGGTCTTGTGGGGTTTTTCTGGTATGCAGTGGTCAGTACCTACCAACCGTGAACTGCCGACTGCCGAGGGTCATGGGCACCTAAGTCTGACTGATGCGATCCTCACTCACAGGATTTAAGGAATTTGTTGCCAAATACCACAGGACTCTGTGTGTAGAGATCTTGTGTAGTCCATGCCTCGATGGGTCAGAGCACAAGGCTCAAGGGGGACCTAATAATATCAGATGGTTTTAATGTTATGGCTGATTGGGTAAGTGGATATCTACTATACTTTATTTTACTATGTTACCAGGACTGAGGTGGCTGTTGCAGGCAAATGGTCCTGGGACATATTGAACAAAAATGGCTTTGGGATTACTGTTTGTTTGGACTGGGAATGCTGTATGAATTACTACTCTCATAATAATGCAGTCATAAAGCAAAAATACATTTTAGCTTCCTGAAGAGACGGGGCTGAAATATTGCTTGTTGTGACAAAAACAGCCTTAAGCCTCACATTTGTTGGTTTGGTGTGTGTGTGTGTGTGTGTGTGTGTGTGTGTGTGTGTGTGTGTCTGTGTGTATGTGTGTGTCCCTGTTCAACAGGCCTATTAAACCTGGAGGTGTTACTGCGACAGTTTCTCATCTCCAAGGAAACCCTCTCGGTACGCATGCTGGATGACAGCCAAGACCCGACCCCCCTCCTCAAAGAGATCCGAGACGACAAGACCGCCACCATCATCGTCGACGCCAATGCCACCATGTCCCACATCATCCTTGAGAGGGTAAGGAGGAGCGACACAAGGGTGTGTTTACTGGAGTTTGCTTGAATTGTATCCAGCGTTTGTTCCAGAATCGAGCTGGTTCACAGACAACAGATCCACCATACACAAATGAACTGCTGTTAGATTAGTTTTCCCTTTATACATATTTACTACAGTTTTTTATACAGTGTGTACAGTCACATATAAGGAATTCTGCTCCAAAATGATGAATAATAATTCTGACAATCAAATACCGATCTGGTCCAATCACTGTGTTCGTAGTACTGGATGTACTCACCTTCACTGACTGTTCTTATAACGTGTCATTCCTGGCAGATATATTAATTTTTATTATTTTTTTTATAATGCTGCAGTGACATTCCTTCATACATCTCGGGTTTGAATCCCTGTTCACTGCTGGTTTTAAACCAGAATTGATAACTTACTGCTGTCTGGAAAATGGAGCATTTCTGCGACAGTGTCTTTTTGAACCAGCTGTAAAGACTGAAGAGTGACAAACAGCCATGTAACCACCAGAGGCAGGACCATGTAACCACCCGAAGCACAACACTCCCCTCCCCCCCCCCCCCCCCCCCCCCCCACACACACACACACACAAACACATATACAGAAATACCTTTGGAATAGCTCGTTACAGGTGGTGAAAGTCATTGTGTTGTCTTTTTTGTAGAGTGGAGTGAACCCAGTGTTTGCGTCGTTTAGCTGCAGCAAGTAAAATGATAAATTCCTAATCGCTGCTGCTGCTGCTGCTGCTGCTGCTACTGCTGCTACTACTTGAGGAATCCATCATGTTAGACAAAAAAGGTTCCACTACTTTGAAAAAAGCAAATGTTTTTCCGGCCTGAAAAATAAAAACCTCCTGGATGTGCACTTTTATGAAGTTGCCGGGGTGTGAGTGTTTAAGACATTGGAGAGTTCGGAGTAGAATTGGGACACCTCGCCTCCAATGTCCTTTCCCCTGCATGCGTCCCTGCTACTGAAACGCCACAGTTTCTGTTATTTTCACTGTGCTGCTGCTCAAATGGAGAAATGTTCAGTGGCAGAGAATCATTTCAGGGGTTGTAAAATATTAAGATCACTACAGCCAGTTAAACAGGGCTTTTTCTCCTAACTTCAGAATTTGCAGATACATGACCCCCTTAAAACCATTTCAGTCTTGAAACAAACAAAAAAAAAAAAAGATAATAGATTCTTCTTTCACTCAAAGAGTTTCTTCTTCTCCATTTTTCTATTGTTTTGAGCGAGGAGGCTAGGTAATTACCTTAACAAAAGTGTGATCTAATGCAGACTTATGAGAGGGGCGCATCAAGTGCTCATAGGGGCACCCTTGTTGGGGAAATTTAAAGAAATGGGACACCCTACAGCCTTGCAGGCTCCCAACAGGCACATGCAAATGAGGGGTGTGATTCTATAAGAGGAACTGGGGAAGTGTGAAACAGGAATTTCTCTTAAAATGAAAATTTATGAAACATTTTCCAGCAGTATGAACATATTCTAACTCTCAACATCAAAGTAAAAAAAAAAAAAAAAAAACTAAAACAAAATCTCAGCAATTATTCAGATTTTAATTAGCGAAATACGTGGTTTGGATAAGTGATCAGCCCCTCAGCATAACCATTATAAATTTTCAAATCATACATCAGGCTAATTGCCCCCCACTTAACCTCAATTGTAGTGGTTGTGATTACTATAGAGTAAAACCAGTTGTTCCTAGAAGACTCCACTTCTAATAGTGCATTGTAATATGAAGAATTCACCATGGGTAGAAAAGTGCTTTCAAAAGGGGCTCTCAGAATGTGGCACTACTTAGCAAAATTATACAAAAAAAAAGATTTACCTTCAACTGGATGACTGAGCCAGGTGAAAACTGATCTGGCTACCAGGAGGCCAGTGGCAACTTTAAAGGACTTATATGTCTGAATGCGACTGGTAAGTCTGTGACAGCAATATCACAACCTTTACACAGAGCTGCCTTTGCCCATTGCAGGGTAGCTAGAAAGAAGCCTCCTCTGAAAAACTGCCAGTCCTGTTTGTGCTCTGCCAAAAATCACAGCGCATTCTCATGCAGTGTGGTTTTAAAAGGTTTTAAGGTCAGATATGACCACAGTGGAACTTGTTGGACTGAGCTCTGAGTTTAATGGTTAACGAGCATACCCCACCTTAAATACACCATACCATCTGTGAAGCATGGTGGTGCTAGCATCATGTTGTGGGGTGTATTTTTTGTCTTCAGCAGGGACTGGGTAGTTGGTCAGGATTGAAAGGAAAGGAAAAAATGCAGCCATCTGTTCACCTTCCAGCACAACAGGGACAAGGATGGGAAAAGGAATTTGAGTGGCCAAGTCAGCGCTCTGACCTAAGTCCATTGCCCCTCACCATGACATTTAAATGAACTCAAACAATTCAGCAAGGAAGAGTGGGCAAATATTTCCCAATCTGGATATGCAAAGCTGGTAGAGACATATCCAAACAGACTGATGGATGTAATTAAAGAAAAGGTGGGACTACGAAGTATTAAATCAGAGGACCGATCACTTTTTCAACCCAGTTATCCTAAAATATTTTTTTGAGGCAAATTTGTTAATAAAGCTGGTAAAGGATATTTTTAATCACAAAATTTGTTAAATTCAACACAGTTTTCACAAAGATTCTGAAATTAACCAATGTTTTATTTTTGGGAATTGGCTAATTTAGTAGGACAATGGGAACTGTCATTATAAGAGCAGAGCTGTGAACAGTTTGGCAGTTTAAAAACACATCATGAATCTGACATAGATTTTTTGTTAGGACTTTTCTTAAAAACTAATTTAAGAAAGTTCTTATTTTAACCCCTTAAACAGCCTATGGCCCGACGGTGGGCTGAAAGTGTTATTACAAACTTCTATTACCAAAGAATAGCCCCACCAGTTTGTACAGAAGTCCCTGTAGTTACTGAGTAGTTACATGAATCTGTGTATAAGCACATAGGATCTTTTGTTTCCATCAAAATATAACCATTATTTTTGTAAATGATGTGTGAGTGTATATGATCTTTTTAAATTGTTTTTAAAAAATCTTTATATACTGTAAATGACCTATACCAATGAATAGTTTTGTCCTAGAACAAGACTTCTGAGGTAAGATCCTTAATTGAATCCTTACAGGGTTCAACCTGGCGTAAAGGGTCCAGCCATGGCTTAAATCAGGCAGCATTGGTCTAAATGGTTAAGAAGTGGGCTTAGGACAGGTAAGGGTGCTGACTCCATCCTCAGAACCAGCATCCATAGCTGCGGTGACTCTGAGCATGGGGTCAGTTGTGGTCTAAATAGAGGCAACTGTGGCCTACTAGTAAATGTAAAGCAAGGCACCTAACCCTCAGTTGCTCCCTAGGTGCTGATGTGGCTGCTCACCGCTCTGGGTGTGTGTTCTCACTGCCACAGATGGGTTAAACATGAATATTATATTCTGTTGTGCTGCTGAGAAATAGACCCTTCCCAATAACCTCCAAAAAAGAGATGAAACCTCCCAAAATGTGTTGGTTTGGTGATGGATTTCAAGCATCAGCTTCTTATCACTTTCTAATGTAAGGAGATTAGATATTTGTGTCAGCCACAGAGATTTTTAACGAGGTGGAACTGGGCACTGCGTGAAGAAAACTGCTGCCAAGGCCCTATCTGGAAGTCATGATTAGACTTCAGAAGTGAATGCATGATAAACTGGTTTTGTGTCCAGAAAGAAAAGAGTCGAGATACAAGTATGATTGGTGGACCACAAGTAAGCGGAAGTGGCCTGTTGAGCTTGGTTCAGATGAGCTTTAGCCTTGGAGCAGGGTTTAGATTAGCCGCTGTTAAAAGCAACAGTTCAGAGAATTGAAACGCTATTTATAGCAGCATTTCTCTGCTGCATAAAGCACCTTTTGAGTACAGCTTTCTCTCCTGCTGCGAGGTTTTCCAATGCATTCGCAGCCATCTTTATTATTCACCCACTGCTTTCAGGCTTTCTTCAAGCACTGCCGCCCCTGCAAATCCTCATTAGTAAAGTTCCCTAATAAACCCTCAGCCGCTGATTGAGGTGATGGGACATGGCTACAGCGATCCATTTTCAGGGGGGCGATTAGATTGGATGGTGACAGAGCTCATACATGCATGGTGCACTCGGTAGCATATGGCTGTGTCATAATTAAAACATAGCCCATTATTTCAGGAGCGGGTGGATTAATGGCTGCTGGAGGAGGAGCTGAGGGCAAGGTCTAGATTAGAGAGTGAGGGACCGAGTGAGTGAGAGATAGAGAGAGAGAGAGAGTCAGTGTGTAACACTTTTGAATCTATGGTCACTCACATAGATGCTGGCTCTAATTTTCTGGCCATCGTGTCTCTTGGAGAAGCCCAGCCCATATAAATAATGGTCTGTTGTGTGGATGACACCCATATAGGTTACTGGACATCATTGTATTTTATGTATTGAAACTTTATGTATTGAAACTTTATGTATTGAAATCTGTCCACATTAATGTATTAAAGATGCTTAGGATGGCGAAATAAAGAAATAATAGTCAAATGGGATCCGTGACTGTAGCTATTCCGTTTAGATACAGCTTATAAATGTTTGTGTGCCATTCCCTTGATAAATCCAGGTAGTGTTGTGGCATGACCAAAATACACTGAATCTGAAGTATAATTTACAAGAAAAACATAACACTGTTGCAATTGACCGCAGTAATCAGTAACATTAGCACTGTAAGACGCCTTCCTTTGATCGTACTCGTGGAAGACCTATGAATAGACCTATGTGCAATAAACTAAGCATTGACTGTATATGTACACATTAAAAAAAAATGGGATGTGGTTCTTTGCTTGGCACTGTAGTGGTACCCTCAATGATATGTCCTTAGTTCCTTTAGGAATATGACTACCATACTCATTTGTTGAAGTTATTGTTCAAGCTAACATGAAGCTACCATTATTAAACATAAAGTGCTTGAGGAAATGATTAGACCTTAGACATTTATTAGACCTCGCACATTAGACCTGTCCAAAAACTGAAGTTGAATTAGTGGAGGCAGACCATGCAACATGACAATGACCCTAAAGATTCCTGTAAATACACTAAGAAATGGCTCAAAAGTAAGAAATGGAGAGTTCTGAAATAGCCAAGTCAAAGCCCAGATTGAAATCACTGAGTGGTTAGTCGAAATCACTAGTCGATAGCAGAGACTGGTAGATGATTATAGAAAATGTCAAATTGAAGTTATTTCAGCCATAGGGAAAATATGAGCTATTAGGACAACGGGGTGTCCTAACTTTTAGATATAGATATTGTTTATAAGAAGATCAGATATTGATACCCATATTTCTTAAATAAAACTAAATATTTAATGGAATGTCCTGATTTTTTATTATCAATGGTTGCAGCATTGAGTGTCCCACATACAGAACGTGTTTGATTTAATATGTAGCTCTACATAATTACACAGTGATATCAGAATATTAATGTTAGAGAAGATCATGTGAAGGCTGTGTTGGGTCAGTTCTTCTTTGGACCTCTGGACTATTTTGGGAAGGAAGCTCCTCTTAGCGAATAAGTTGCTTCTTGCTCTTTTTGCATGTTCTGTGTTTTACCTCTGCAGAGTCTGCAGCCCCCCCCCCCCCCACACACACACCCGCAATGTTTTAAGGTATGCCGATCACATTGGCCATTTCGCATCCTCTTTCATTCATCCTCTGTCGACTGCGTGTTCCCTTAATCAAAGAATCTGACGGGCATCGAGGGTCATTCCTTAGCTTTTCCTGTTGCCATGGCGACAGCGTTTGCTCCACTGCAAGTTGCTCTGCGGTTCACAGCGGGCGGCTTTGTTAGTCTCTCACCCTTACTGTTGCTCCACAGCACCCCACCCTTTCAGGCAGCTTCCCTCTCTCCCTCCTTCCCTCCCTACCTCCCTCCCTCACTTCTTCTGCGAGGAGCGAGCATGCGGCAGAACAGAAGAAATTTGGCCGAGGTTCAGCCGATGAGGAGCGGGTGCTGGCCAAGCGTGGCGAAGCTGTTTGCCAACCGTTCACGCCACCACGCTTGCACACCAGCTTGAGTCACAGGATTCAATTACATGGTCAATTGCAGGGGCAAATCTTACATTATAAAATACTTACGCAAGGACAAAATTATCATAAGTTACAAAAACATTTGGCTACTGTTTAGTTTCCCCCTCGCTCGCTTTAATGAAGCTGAAATGTGATAAGGAGCAGATGAGCAAGGGGGGAAACAGAGGCAAGGCATGCTGGGACTGATATACACCAAGGAATACACAAACACACTGTTGGCCCCGCTGAAGCCTCATAGTATAAATGCCACATTTACTGGGACCCAAGCAACTCTGAAATTTTGTTTGTTCATGTAGTTTATAGACCCTTTAATTTCATGGGAAAGTTGTGGCCTAAAGGTTGGGTACCTTGCCGTACCCTGGAACAGAATTCCACTGGTTCAATCCCCTGGACCAGAAGGTCACTGGTTCAGCCCAGTGGACCAGAGGGCTATCAGTTCTATTCCCTGGACCAGAATTGAGAGACTGGTCTTTTCAAATATGAATTTATTGCTTACTGTTTTCTGTATTTGGAAAGCGGACTACAACATTAGCTAGTTAGCCAGAATGCACATCTTTGTCAAACACAGACCCTGTATAAGCTTGTGGTACTTTAACTGAATAAGGTTTTTATGTTGAGGCACATTTAGAGTTAAAATTAATTAAAATTGATATGCCTCCTCAATATGTGCTGGTCTCCCCCTATCTCTTCAACATTTAACAAATGTGTGGAGGCAGAGTTTAGTAAGGAGCAGGCAGAGTAGAAAGGACTCAATTACAGTTTTCTGCTTCCTATGTCTCCGCTGCCATTAATGGGGGTGTCAACATCTGGAAGGTTGCCGCCTTAATGAGGGCAATATAAAGGGCTAAATGCTCACTATTTCATCATTGATTGATACGCGGCAGGACTGAATTTTCAACATCTTGTGGGCTCATAGAGGTTACAAGCTATTATTATCCACTAACAGAGATCTCTTCAAAAGTTCTGTGGTCTCTGGCTTTTGAATGCAGCTATATTTCCATTGTTTTCACTGTTAAATTGAATGTGAAAATGGGCACATTTTTAATGCTGGTATCATCAGTATTATCTATTTTAACCAGTTTATTAACTGGTTATTAAGCATGAAACAAAGGCCGTTTTTACACCAGCGCTTTTTAATCAGTTTAAATCTGACTCTGGTTCACTTTTGTTTGATTGCTTTTGCTCGTTTTGGTGCGATTCGTTTGGGCAAGTGTGAGTACGAGACCTTGAGAGGAAGTGGTCTCCAATTCTAAATGAACTCTAGAGAGGTTCAATCTTGATATCACCCTACTATAAGATGTACTCCACAACTTGGAACTAAACTGGTGTAGCTGAAGCTGATATATTGACCAGATATAAACTACAGCTATAACCAAATGCCATCTCTGCCATTGCTCAATGTTAAACTGCACAGGAAAATGCACTAGTCCAGAACACAGGTCTGACCAATAAGCAGAGAGAACGTTCTCACGTGGTTTGTTGTGATGTATTTTGATGCGCTTTAATTTTTCCCTGTGTGAAAACACTCCAAACCGAGGCAAAAGTGCAAAAGACCAGAGCAATTTAATTAGATGTGTGAAAATGCCCTAAAATTATATAAAATAAAAAATTATTTGAAGGGTTAAAAGTCCTTTCTGCTGGACTAATAGTCTCCTAATAGTCACTGTGTATCATATCAGTTTATTGAAGATTAAGTTTGAAAGTAAAGCTTTTCAAAGCTTTTGAGCCATGGATTAAATCATAGACCAACCTAACAATGACTCCTTGGCCAGTTCCCTTGTTTTGGCAAGCTCTGCCTAGGCAGATTGCCCAGACTTCGCCTAATTAAGTTTTGTGGACTTGGCTTTTCTGGCAAAAAAACTATTAGTCATTATCCAATGGCCATGGTATTTGGTACGCAGGTCCATTACTGGGCCTGAAAGTGAAGCACTTTTGGCTGATGGAGTAAGAGGGCTTTAATGGCTCTCTTGTGTCTTAGGTTTTCAAACTCCAACCCTGAGGGCCCACTGTCCTGCCCAGATTCATATTTACTCCAGCACACACACACACACACACACACACACACACTGATTCATGAAGGGCTTGATAATTAGATGATGACTTGAATCAGGCCCTTTGTTGTTTTGATTGCCGAGTGAAGAGTTTTCTCGAGTACTGTTTAAAGCGCATGAGAGCTGAGGGTACAGAGTAGCCTTTTAAATAGCCATTCTTGCAATGAGATCATAAGAGATATTCTTCAGTGGAATGCTGTGTAATTGAAGCATATTTGATTAGACTTTTTGATTTAATTTTTTTTTACCGTGATTAACATTCGCTGTTTGAGTAGGAGTTGTCCTTTTCAATGCATCTGATCTAGCTTCAGATATGGAACTTCAGATGTGGCTGTTTTTGTGGCAAATGTCACAAAAATGTGTTTTTGTTCCCTTTAGGAAACTCAAGTCCATCCATTTTTACATGTAATGAAGACACAGTCCACTTGATCAGTTACAGTTACCTTGTTCTTCCAATTTCCATTTCTTTCCATTTTACCATGTAGGTTCACTTTATAATATGGTGTATGGTTTTAATCCAGCCCTCAGGTCTCCCAGATGGTCCACATTTAGGCTCAATCGCAAGTATGAACACATAGGGATAAAGCAAAACTCTGGACCATCTGGAGGACCCTGAGGACCGATTTGAGAACCTCTTATATAAGTGTAAAATGAATGACTGTAGCCCATCTGTTGTGATGTGATGAAGCATTCAGCATCAAACTATCCTACACATCACCACAGGCCCACTGTCGACCTGATATTATTTGGATGGTGGTCCATTCTCAGCATAGCAGTGAAGCAGTGACATGCTAGTGGCGTAGTAGAGTGTGTGGCACTGAATCATGAGCAGTGTTGTTTCTACACACATCACTGTCACTTATACACTTAGCCCACTATCTAAGAAGTATTCAGCCAAGAGGCATTCTTTAGTTAGAAACTGACCACTGAACCCTAAAGGGTCAGAGCATGAGTTCTTAAATGTTGGGAGAGGCTGTGTTTGTCTTAAAACATATTATATATATATATATATATATATATATATATATATATATATATATATATATATATAAAGAAAGTTCTACTGTTATTGCAGCATTGAGGCAAACAGACTGTACAGCACAGGATGTGCTGCTGCTTCAGTATAATTGTTAACTAGAGAAACCAAAGCTGTTGGTTCTAATAGCTGGTTGGCTAGCATTAGTGGTCTAGACTTTAGTCTGTTTTTGTCATCAATTTTATTCACTAAAATGAAATTATTGTTCTTGAGTAAAACTGTTTGCCAGTTTAGTGAGTGGAAATTAGACTACAATTATGCCTAGAGTATAACGGCACTGTTACTGCACCTTTAAGACTGATATACAGGGATATAAACTCTGTTCTGATTGGCTGCCCTGTACTGTATCTCATTTACAAAGCAGTCAAAGCTGAAACACATTGTGAATGGATCTCAAAAGAGCAATGCAGCAAGAAGGCCCAAAAAGCTCAAGCCTTTAAATCCCCAAACAAGAACCGAAAGAATCTCAAAGGAGGTGATGCTGGGTACTGGCCATGCAGGGTGCCTAAACATTTGCTTAGAGTCCATTTACTTGTTATTTGAAATCAATTATTGGAAATCAATGCAATTATACTTTTTTACTCACTTAGCTCTTCCCAGTAACAGTTCCCAGTATTTTAAGCATCCCAAACCTTTGCATGCCACTATATGATGTCCTCGTGACCCATTCATGCCCCTACGAAGGCCTACCAGTAGGCTGCAATCCACAGTGTGCTAAAGGATGGAGATCAGGTTAGGAACAATACGAGGTTGTATTTGCTTTTGAGACAATGCTGAGCGCTCTGAGAGAAAACGCAGTATTTTCCAGCTATTTTCAAAATGACAGAACGTCTTGAATGCACAGCCCCATCTGAGAGCAAACTGTGAACCCATCCAAAGGAAATGAGATTTTGTAGAATCTTGTAAGTCGTTCCAAGACCTGAGTGACAGATGGCTGATGATTAAAAGCTGCCCAAGTTCAGTCCTAACCCTGGGAACTAGCACAGCTTAGGCTGCGAGTGGAGGTTATATGAGTTGTAATTTACTGAAACCAGGGTAGAAAGATAATGAGAGACTTTAGCAGTAATTGCTTTATAAATGAAGATGTACCAGCTTCCTAGGCTCAGGGGGGCAGCACTGCCGCAGATAAAGGGACCATTGATGAGGGAGAGGTTCAGAACCACTTATAAAATCTCAAACCTCCACACTATAATAGGTATAGAAGCAGCGAGGCGGACAGGGGCTTTCACACAGATAACTTCTGCAAACATAAGACAGGGAAGCAGCAGGAATAAGCTGCTTCTTAGCATTCTGAAAAAGCCCGGTCTGAAGAGGAGACCAAACTCACCCTTCGGGTTTCTTGACCAGGCTACCAATGTGGGTTTTAAGCTTCTCGGATCTGACAACTGGAGGAAGAAAAAAAAACACTTTTTTAAAACGCATTGTAAGGCTGGCAAAGTATAAAAAAGACCAGAGGACACTTAGAAGCAGTATGACTGCACTTCTTTACCTTTCAGTATTTTTGGATGTAGTCAGGGATTGTATTGGTGAAACTGCTGCTTATTGAAATTGGAAAAGAAGCAAAGAGAAGAAGGAAAAAAAAGGTTAACTTCAGCTTATGTCTGCATGAAATCCCCAGCCTCCTAGCAGCTGAGGATTTCACACAGGCCTCTTTAGACTCTTAGATTCTCCTAACCACATCCTCTGTGAATTCAGAATTGAAGAATGATGGATTATTGATCACAGGGTTATGGGTTCGATACCCAGGTCCGAAACGAAATAGGACCCCTTTCATATAAGATTTCTCTGGAATTGGCAAGATTACAGGTGTATGTGGAGAAATGAGACAGTGTTTTATGACGATGATGATGATGATGATGATGATGAGCATGTGAGCTGGACCAGTCATTTTGTTTACTAAACTGAGCTGACTGGATTCAGCCTCAGCAGTTTGTTTGTATTACGATGCAAAAATGAGTTTGGCTGTATTATCTGCTCCAATAATCCTCCTCTCTCCTCTCCCTCTCTCTCTCTCTCTCCCTCTATAGTGTAATTGAAATGGCTATCGATCGTCATTTTCAGGACTGCTAGATTAATGAGCAAAATCCAAGGGAGCATTTATGAGAAAAATAATTTGAGAAGCCAACTGAGATCACAGAGTACACTTTTGTTTTTTGAAAGTGCAACAGACCTTTATCACGGTCACTTCGTCGTCACGTTCGGCTCTGAATAGTAGCGTTGCCATACGTCCGCCTGCACAGTTTAATTTTAACAGATTTAACACTCGCCGGTTTTCAACCTCCCTTAAAAATGTTCATTGGGCTTCAGCACAGCCAACAGGAGGGCAGTCAGCATGTCTGCAAGTCCCTCCAACATGGACAAAGTGCGAGTTCAAAACATTAGTGGGACCCTGCACATGCAGAGCATGTCGGAGTCGGGTCCACTAGGTTTAATTCCTCCCACTCTGTCCATGCAAACATTAGCGAACGCCCTGAACACCACAACTGGTGAGGGGTGTGTCTCAGAGTTTCTAGGCAGACCTTGCTGAGAACAGTTTGAATGAATGCTGAGGGAGTTCTTGTTGATCTTCCAGTTTTTAGTGGTTTTAATTAGAAACACGAGTAAATCTGCCCCACCGTCTCCGGCTCAGTGTAACTCTCGCTTTATTGGTTACCTCGTTAATAATGACAGTTGATGAGCTTTTCAGCTGGAGCTGAACATTTTTTAAACGTGGAAACTCTACGAAGTTTGTTTGGTTGAATTATTGGTGTAGTTAGGGAATGGCAGTAGCCTCAGCCGTTGATTACAACACGACCCGATTTAACACCGCCGTTTACGCCCCAGCGTTAATGAATGTGGAAGTTTGATAATGATCTGTTGTGATTCACCATAACATTCTTTATCAAAATCCCTTTATTTACCCGATTATTTAATGATATTCAGCTAATGATATTAAATCACATGCATACTTAGTCCTTAAAGTAGTTTGTGGTGAATTTTGAGGTCTGACTAGGTCACTGTTCTGTTGTAAAAACCAAGCTCTTGTCAGCTTTAGTTTTTTGTTTGTGTGACATTTGCTTTTGGATTTTGCTAATATTTAGTCAAATCTCATTCTTCTTTTTTACTCCTTACCTCCATACTTTCAGTCATTATGGACATATAATTCCGTTTTTAACTTTATTAGTCCACAGCACTTGTATCCAAAATGCAGACCATGTTTATGCAAGCGATGCTGCACAGTAGAATGGTGCACCACCACTACTGGTAAATCTGCAAGACTTTACTGTAGTGTGAGAGTATTTGCTTTTGCTTTGACTTTCGCAGTTCAACTTCATTGTCAGATATTAATGACATTTCAGACAGTGTAAATTGCAAGTTTAAAGTGTGTTGATGTATTTTTGTTTCCTTTGTTTCCTAGTGTTTCCTTTTTCCTGTTTTGCATCAGTTCACTTTTTTTCAGATCCTCATCGGCTGGTAAGAGGAGCCCATAGTTGTTTACTGTTACCATAGGTTTGAGGAGTCAGAGAATATATGGCAAAACAGTCCTACTCAGCTCTGGTGTGTTCTGAGACTTCTTTGCTGATTTTACACAGATTTTCAAAGATCTGTTCAAGCTAGGGAACTGTAAGGGTCCATTCAGAATGTTTCAGCTTTAGTTTTTTGACTGGTAGTTTTTTTTACTGGTATGTTTTAGTATATTTTAGAATATTTAGGAAATTTAGATATTTAAATGTACCTGTGCAATTCTTCTTGGAGAAAATATTGATATATTAAAGTATTGCGATATTATATTTTGCGATACTTTATCGATTCTTAAAAACACAGTATTGATTTTTAATGAATTGTGTACATGTAAATTGATGTCAGACAGTGGTTCATTTCATGTGGTGTTTAAACCCAGACCACTAGAAAGCAGTGTTGTACTCAGATCTCACTTTTCTGATTGTATAAAAAGTAGCATATTCTTTTACTCAGATTTGATGCAAATAATGGTTTGATTTTTCTACACTGACAGTAAAATATCATTTATAAAATGTAATTAATAGAAATGCAATTTTAGGACACCATTTGTCCTAAGAGCTGCTGTTTTCCCCCTTGGCTGAAATTACTTCAGTTAGACATCTTCTATAATGACCTACCAGTACCCAGTACCTCTAACATCAACTGGGAGAAAGTTTGAGTTCTTTCAGCTGTGTGACGTTTCAGCTACAGGCTCCAAACCATGACATTTCCACCATGCTTTACAGTTAATATGGGTTCTTTTGCTTAAATGATGTGTCTGGTTTACACCAGTCCTCTGTTACTGTGTCCAAATAATTAAACTGTTGATTCATTTGTCTAAAACAAAATCTGTCCCAGATGTCCTGGTCTTTGTCTAGGTGTTCTCTGGAAAACTTTAGTCTTTTTTCTCTTTCTGAGCTTCAGCTGTGGAAAAGCTACCTGTAGATCCCGTGATGGCATTTTAAGATAATTGGAGACACATTTTGGGGTTGCTATTGGACTTGCTAGGACGGCCTGACCTGGCCATGTTGACAACATTTCTAAGTGTTCAGAGATCTTTTAAAATCCCTTCACAGAATCATATGCATCTACAAACTGATTTCTGAAGGCCTCAGGCCACAAGAGTAAACTAAAGGCATGAGGTTTAAATAAGACATGCTCCACCTGAACCTAACCCAAGTTCTAATCATCTGCAGCTGATGTGATGGTTTGAGCATTTGGCATTAGGCATTTGAAGCAGTGAGAAATTTTTCCTCACAAGAAAACGATATTAACCTAATATTAGAATCGGCATCGATCACAAAGTTTCGTATCAGTTTGGACCTTATGTGCACACACAAATACTACACCTATATTTATGTGATTCTCTGCAAACCCACACACATACACATTACCAGACTGCCCACTCTCTGCCATTTACAAAGTGCCAAGTTTTTAAATTTTTTGACACTGTGACACTTGATTGAAATGCCTAGTTTTTTTTACAGCTGTTTCCTAGGCGACAGTGGTGAATTGATGAATAGAGCAGGGCTGATGGATCAGGAGAGGCGTCCTTCTTTTGTCATCTTTGATCTGCCTCTGAACAGAGCTGAAAAAGCAGTGCACCTCATTGTAAATTCTGCCTCTCCATAGAGAAAACACTGCACTACTGTAGTATTCCAGTTCCAGTGGAATCAGTCGGTGCTGCCCGTGTTAAATCAAAACTGTGAGTGTGAAATTTAACACTTCGGGTGTTACAGTTAACCGTACTGTATCACTTTTTAACCCTTAGAAGTTTTATTGTCATTTTATTTTATGTTTGTATTGTACTATAGCTTTATTATGTATTACAAATGCTGTTACATAATTACATAATTATTGCATCGTTTGAGATGAAATTAACAATTTTTATTTTTAACATTCTCTATCAACGTGTTATGTCAAATGTACCCTCTGAAATTATTCAATTATTCATTAAATTTACAGTGGTTTAATGGTTATTCATTATTGGGTAATTATTACCACATCAGTATGAACAAAGAGGAGCATGATCAGGATATTCAATTCAGTTACAGTGCAAAATCTCAAATTTAATAACAAAAATTACAGGCACATATAAAAGAACATAGGTGAAATGGTCATGGAAACAAGTTAGCATGTTTACACTGCAATTATATCTTTATGCAGATTATATGTAAATCAAAAGTACATCATCAAGTATATATCCATATATCTATGGTTTTTACAGCATATCAAAATTAAGACGGATGACTAGATGTGAAACCATTGGTTGTCCATCAAAATAACTACATCAGCAGTGTTCAGCTCAGATTGTCATGAAGGTCTCTTTAAAATGAGCCCCAACAGCTTCTTCTCTACTGCCACTGTGTCCTTCTCTAGGAACAATCAGTTTCCACACCGCAAAAAAATCTGCGAGCCGTAAAGTCTCTAAAAAGACGAGTGAAAAGAGTGAAAATGAGTGCATAGAAAATGGTCTTTCATCTGTTTGCAAGTTCACACCATGTAGAACAACCGTCAGCAGAACATCTCAGTCCCCTGAAAAACATAGACACCGTCCTATCAAACCATCTTGAACAAATGTCACAATGACAATGACCCTAGAGATAACTCATGTCCAAAACCCTGGTGTGAGCAAGCCAGGGGGAACTGTGGTGAGGAAAACCATCTAAGATGTAAATAAGGAGAAACCTTAAGAGCAACCAGGCTCAAAAGGGAGGACCTCATCCTCTTTGGGGCAACAAGGGGTATAATTGAGACTGAGGTTTAATGATGAAACCGCTGATCAATATGATTCTCTTTCTCTCTCTCTTTCTCTCTTACAGGCGTCAGAGTTGGGCATGCTCTCTGTCTACTACACCTACATCTTCACCTCCCTGGTAAGAGCCTTTGCCCTTGCTGCTTTCTCCCGGGCATTAATGATGTTGTGCGACAGTACTGATGCAGAGATGATTCATGTCTGCCTTTTATAGATAGCTCATTAATAGGCAGCAGTGTTGTTCTGGGTGTATTCGGTTGTTCTGCATAATAAAGTGCACACTGGCACATATAAGGGTATTATTATTGGCACTAAAACGTCCAGCACTGTGTGATATAGCTGTTTACATTACCACTCAGCATGGCCATTGTGGAAAGGCGTGAAAAGGCTGTGCTAAAATATTAAATATCGTGTCTTTAAAGGCAAGAAACAGAATGTTAAGTGAGTGCTTTTATTTGGGGGGGCTTTTTCATTCTGAGTACGCTGTCTTTTGATTGCTGTGGTATTTACTAGGCATAACCAGACAAAGTGGCTTTCCCCCTCTCCTTGGCTTTCATGCCAGATGAACTTGAAAGCCTATAAAGGGCACCCATTCAGTGTGGCCTATGAGTAGTAGTTCCACGGTGATGTACTTCTCCATGCCATTTCTCCAGCAGCACTCTCGCCATGTTCCCTCCTGCCTTCCCTGTTTCACTGGTTTCTTGTCTCGTCTCTCTATCTTCTGAAAAAAACTACAGCAGTGATCCATCCTCCCACCAAAGCACCGGCTTCATTATGCTATTATCAGCGCGTAAAAATGGCCTGTCAAAAAACGCTGTGGCCTGGGCTCAAAGCGCCTCAGCGCAAGAGGCAGACGGAGCTCCTCTTTATTCCAGCCACGCTGTGCTGTGTGGTAATGAAGCGCTTTTCAAAGCAGGTAGAAGCAGTGATTACTAAACACATTCATATGGGCGGCTGCAGCTCCTCCATTCCAGCTGAACATACACCCTGCCCTGCTCTGAGACGTCAAACCCTGTTTACCCTACATTAGTGTGACAGAAGTGCCACCATAGGAGAATGATTGGTTCAGTTTCTGTGTTGGTTTACTGTACCTTTAAGACTTTTATATATGCAAATGGCCCAGGTTTTGATTGGCTGTCCTGTATTGTAATACATTGACAAAGCAGGCCTACACACTTTTCATTACTTATACCACTGTAAATGGATAGGGATAAATTGCCATAGACGGATCTACATTACATGGGCAAAAGTTTGTGGACACCTATCCATGATCCAAATGTTTGTCTGAATGTTTGCCTATCCCAGAGGTATCATATGAGTTGAAGCACCATTACTTCAGAGAACAGTTCTACTGATCCACAGCCCAGTGCTGGGGGGCATTGGCCACAGTGACCATAGGCTCACGTCCAGCTGCTCCAGAGTGTACTGTTCTGTTGCCAGTGCTTTTCTATAGAGATTATATAGAGATTGAACATCTGTGTCAGCAAGGGGTATGCTTTATTAGAACTTCCCAAGAACAATCCAGCCTTCAGAACATGCAGTTTGTTTGCAGATGTGGGCTCAATGGATCTGTTTCCAGACTAGGACTAAGCTGCCTGCTGTATCTGTAACATACCCTGTTTTACAGCAAACAGTAATTTCAGGGCTTTTTCCTGCACTTAAAGCAGCAAACCTGTTAACCACCCATTGGGTACTATTGTAAGTGTGTTTTGGGTCAGTAGATTTTCTGCTCGTTTGTAAGTACTGGGGAAAGCACTGAAATTATTTCCCCTGGCAATCGACTACACAGTACAGATGTAGAAGGCTGAGATTAGACGGACCACCATCTACAGTTACTGCATCACTCCAAACAACTGTTTTGCAACTTCCAGTGTATTAAACTATCATTAGTGTGGATGCTTTTGTAACAACCAAGGAAACCTCATACTGATGCCCATGGTTTTGGACGTCCAACATGCCTATATGGGCAGGATTGTCAGGTATCCACATTCAGTTGCCACATGCTGATGTTAGGGTTTAAGGGCTGATTCAACAACTTGCTATTCTAATGTAGTATTGGCACAGGTCTAGCTGCGGGGAACAAAATAGCCTCGCTAATCACATGGCCTCATCGCTGGGGGGGACAGGCATTTGTCACGGCTGTCAGATGTGGTGAGAAGACGCAATTTTTTTTGTTGTTGTCACAGCCCCATGCCTGTTTTATAACCCCGTCATCTCACCTGAATTGATCGGGCCGTGGAATTATTCAAATCCCATGCGAGCCTGGCTGAGATATATTGTTTCAGCACATTTAGGCGATTATGGCATTTTTCTCCCATCCGATTTAAGTCAGATTGTTATCAGGGAATCAGAGAAAGTCATGAATCACCCTGGGCTGCTGCTCATGAGCTCTACAAATGAATCAGTAATTCAGTTTTATAGTGCCAGCTTGTGAATCGTGCATAGTTACCTAACACCTTTTCTGTTTCTAGCTTCCCCACACGCACACACAGCTCTGTACTGTACAAACCCTTTGTTGGCTGGTCTCTTCCTTCTGCTGCTCACTTTGCTTGCTCTTTTATTCATTAGTCTTTACTCATCAGACCCAATCTCCAAGTCATTATCACAGAGGAAGAAATCCCTTCCAGGAAGGGTTCAATAGGCTAATTGTAATAATGAAAGGAAAGGAACAAAAGCATTTTGCTCTAATTACAGGATATATTCTCGCTGCATGTCTGGTTACCATACAGGTGAGCCATAAAGGAATGGTTGCTGCTGATTTGGGTGGGCTATAAAGTCTCGGCTGGTGAAATAGCACTTTCGCTGCTTATTTGCATGGTGCCGAAGGACTTGGCCTTTATGAAGTATTTACATAAGGAAGTGTCTACAGCCGTGACCAGTGCTGAAGATTGCTTACAGCATAGATCATGTTGTAAAGATCAGAGATGTTATTGCAGTGAGCAGGTATTTTAGGGTTCAGACAAGAGACCTTTTAGCAGGGAATCCTGAGCTCTCCTCTGAACAACAAGGATGTAGAATGAGATGTTTTAACCATAGACTGTGTATAAGAGCGGACAGTACATCGGAGCCAGAGCATGCTCAGTAGATACAGGTGGCGAGGCCGTGTAATCGTCCAAACCCTGCCCATATATCTTAGCGGCAAGCCCTCCCCCTGAATGACGGCTCAATTAACTACACGCCAAGTTTTAAGCACACCAATATGTCATTTATTGTTATGAAATACATGATATCAGTATGCATATCAGTGCACCGCAGTAAGTAGTGTACTAACAATGTACGCTAGCACTCATGGAATACCCATAATTCACTGCATTGTTTGGTTTGAAGATATGCATGGAGCTTCTTTGAGGAAGACTGACGTTCAGATTGTTTATGCGACTCCATCTGTTGCCGCACAACAATGAGCTCACACACATAACGAGGTGTCTGAAATCTTTCACTACCTTCTGTTCCCTATAACAGTGCTCTGTATGGTCTTCTGGATCTTTGCATGTAGGGGATAGTGAATAGGTTGCAGTTTTAGACACAGTTTATATCTCAACTTGCTGAAACGGTGTTACAATGTGTTAGGGAAGCAAAGAGACCATGCATCTCCAGTTGAGAACTTTCAGCTGCTTGTATTGCAATGAAAAAGGATGTAGAGTACTGTTAATGTCCAGATGAAAATGAAATATCATAGGAATGTAGCACACTGTTTCCCTTCAACGGTCACAGGCTGACATACTTGGTCATAGGAGACACCAGAAGCTGTGCAGTTTGAAATATCAGTTGAATATTTGTTCATTGGTAACTGTATTCTGTGCAGCCTTACTTTTGAATAGGTGGCTTAAAGGATTTCAGGACATTGTAATACCTAGTGTACATCATGTTATTGCCACAGCTTTAATTGGTTGCTTAATCTTTCATATCATTTTTAGGGACTCAAGCTTATTTGTACAAAGCAACTTAATCATAAATTGTTGTTTAACACATTAATAAATGGCTATTTATGGCAAAACCTTTGAAGATTATGGGTTCTAGACATCATCAGATGCTGGGTTGGCTGAATCAGAGCAGTTCGACTGGTAGTCATATACACCCATGCTAAAACCCAACCTCCACCATGCTTGACAAATGAGGTGCTATGGTCCATACAGTGTACACTGTTCACTCAATTTGGATGTTAATACTTACATTGAGCTCATATTCATTATTTCCTTTCAATAATAATTCACTGGGGTGTGTATATGTGTCTTTCTAAACTAGCAACTTAAAGTAATGTGGAAAATCTAACCTCTAATTAAAAATTCATCAGGTTGACTGGATTTTAGCCTTTCGGTAAAACCTGTCCAACCTCCCAATAGTTGCTACAAAAGAGTCAATTAGTGGGCATAACATGGATAAGTCAGTTGGACAGGAAATAATGTTCAGCATTATTCCCATTCTATAATTGCGAATGTCAGTGACGAAGCATGTCAGCGCGCTTTAGTAATTTATCGGTTCGGCACAGATCAAAAATCAATCACCTTGTTAAGACAGCTCTGAAGGCTGTGCTACTGAAGGAAGCTCTCGTGCCTGCAGGCAGTGTTCAAACAATCCATAATTAAAAGGGCTGATGAAATCATAAAAGAACCTTCGTGAAGAACACCAGCGCCTCTTACCTGATATATGAGCTCCACAAAGCTTCTTCATCAGCTTCAGATGTTTCACTCGTGTCTGCTGAAGTGGTGGGTTTTCACAAAAGCTAAGCAGATGAGCGCTGGCCTGTGGTTTGAATGTGGCTTCTTTGCAGCATGTGAGGTGGATTGTGTGCTGCGAGTTCACGTGCTGCTTAGGGTGTCAGTAATACAGGAGAAAATAAAAGTTGTGTTGAACAGCCTGGATGAAGGTCACAGTGTCTCCCACGGAAGGAATAATTAGAATGTTGTGTGGCTAAATGAACTCAGTGAACCTGTTCCTGTTAGTGGAGCCATGTTAATGAGTGCCAGTGTCTAACTCTGCCTTGGACATCATATGAGATAAAGCAGCCTTTTTGTGAACCACGCATTCACATACAAGCACACAAGGAATGCGATTCACTGGTATTTGCGAGGCAACAATGTCTAAATCCTATGAATAATATATTCCAACACATAAGCTAACAATTTAAGACTCAGCATATCCAGGGCATGTTAACCTTGAGCTGCAAGTTACACCTGTGGTGAACTGTCAAGGCCTTCCAGGCCATCAGAGAAGATTGATGATTTCTTGAATTTCAAGAAGTCCACGACACATCTGGAAGTTTCAACAATGAGGTCTGGCATCCCAGACCCAACACTCTCCAAGCTCACTTTCTCAAAACAAATATTTTACTGACCTCAAAACTGTAGAATCACATTGGCCTCTCTGGTGGTTTAGCCCGTAGCTAGCCCCACTGGCACCGCTAATGCATACTCAGTGCCACCAGTTCCATGTGGATTTTATACACTACATCAACAACATATGCTATAAGCAGCCTATATTTGCCCCCATGCTACACCTGCACAATCAATCACACACACACTGCTTATCCACAACCATTGACCAGCTCTTCCAGCTACGTCTGACAATTAAGGTTGTGACACACTTCTCTACAAACCCCTAACACATATCTATACTGGTCCAAAATATGCCCACCAGCCACACTCCCTTACCTTAGTTGCCAAATCTGCATATCTCAGCTGTAATTCTACTGTACCTTTCAAAATCTCCATCATCTTACTCTTCAAACAGAACTACCCTCTACCCTCAGCATAGTTAACTCAATGCACAGTAAAATCTTGCACTTATCAATATTAGCACCCTGTACTCATTGTCCATTACACTTCCCCCTTCATGCATAAACCTAATTGCCCAAATACCGATAACAATGAGCATATCATTAACCTTTAAGTGCTTCTTATCAGATACATCTGCTGAAGACCTAAGCGCCTAATTATGCCTCCATGTATAGCGACCCTGCAACAGACTGACCTTACATGCTGATCAAATGTGCTTCGGCATCCTATTCTCAGCACATAATGGGCAGTGGTGGCTCAGCGGTTAGAGCGCCGGGATATCGATAACAGGGTTGTGGGTTCGATTCCCGGGCTCGGCAAGCTGCCACTGTTGGGCCCTTGAGCAAGGCCCTTTACCCTCTCTGCTCCCCGGGCGCTGGAGTTGGCTGCCCACCGCTCTGGGTGTGTGTGTGTACTCACTGCCCCTAACACGTGTGTGAGTGTGTGTTCACTACCAGATGGGTTAAATGCGGAGGACACATTTCGCTGTACAGTCCACACTGTACAGTGACGAATACGTGCACCTTTATCCTTTATCCTTTTATAATATACTACTCATATCTCTGTATGGCTAGGCGGAGTTGGAAGGACATCAAAAGTAGCTCCTAACAGAAATTTAATACAACTCGCATCCATTCACCCGTAACTCTCGCCAGGTAATTCTCTGCCTCCATACACTCTCCCATCTGAGCCATTGCCCCTGTTTTCCTTGCAAGGCTGCTGTTTCGCACCATATTTCCGCTCCCTGCTTTCTAATAAAACTAGTAATCAGTTGCCTTCTCTCTGGCAATGTGGCCGTACTAAATGCTTTCCACACTCCTGTGCTCTGATACTTTCATGCAGATCCCACTTTTATTAACCTTTACTTTTATTCTAACAATAATCTATCATTTGTATCATTAGCCTGTCGTTGCCTTAGTACATTTAAATTCCTCAACTAAAGCTGTTAGCGTCCCCCTCTCCTAAACCATCCCATATTATTAGACAATATTGCTAGACAACAGAACACCTCTTATTCATAATCCTTTCTAGCACCTCCACTTCACTATCCTGGACCTCATAAACCATTATTGATACACAAGGCAGAAAGCCAAACCACAGCCACGCCACAGTTTACATTAACCTGGCAGAAAAAGACTCATCAAGGCTATCAGTAGCTTCTACCATCTCCTTCTTCAGTCCCACAACTTGCTCTTTATCATAGATCAAGTTTTCCTTTCATGATGGGCAGATGTCTAGACTCACTTAAGATTATCACTAACTTTCTTCAGTACATGAGAGTGTAGTTGTCAACGGAACTAGTCTTATTTCACTGTGAGATTTTGATCGTCAAAATAGCAGCACAATTTGAACTGCGGAATAAAAAATTGTCCAATCAGGATTGTTTTTGTCCATGTATGTCCAGCTAAACAAGTTCTACCATTGGTTAGGACCTCTTAAGTCCTAAGGTCTGTGTAACAACCAAAATAATTAGGAACTGACAGAACTGGGCCTCCTTTCAGTCTGTTTTTGGAAAACAGCACTAGAAGCTTGGTGCTATGGCTCTTTATTGACAAAAAATACTGTTAGATACAAGGTAAGATATATGCGAATGTCTGTTACAAACTTCAAATCAGACATGAAATGTCACAGTTCACAGTTTTGTGTATTTGTTACAATTAAAAACTGTGAACTGAATGAGTTTGAGTTCAACACTAACATAATACTATTCGATTCAGTTTAATTCAGATTTATAACTCAGATTTATATAGAGCACAAAGCAGCTTTACAAAGATCTTGGTCCAGGCCTTCTTTGAGCAAGCCAAAGGTGACGGTGGCAAGGAAACACTCCTTCTCCCTCAGCAAAAATAAAAGAAACAGTGAATTAAGAGCTGTGGCTCATGTGACATCAAGCCATAAATGAGGAAAATGTGAGTGAAATGTGAGAGTCCAGGCAGGGAAACATTTATAGGCTCAGCTACAGTGAGGCGAGAACAAAGCAATGTGAGGATCCAGGGCAGGACAGCATTGCAGCGGGCAGCAGGGTAGTGGAGCGCCAGGTCTGGCAGTACCGGGACAGTGTTGCGGCCTGGACTGAATGGCAAGGCTAATAGCTTTCACATTACCTTTACCGTACTAATAAGGCTCCCAACATAGCCTTATTGTTGGGAGATTGCATATTTAATCCCCAGCCTTGGATGACTGCTTCCAAGAGAGCCCAAGAGAGCACTTGCTAGCCGTCAACCAGTGCTGGTTTCATTATGTAATAGGGGAAGAGCTGGTGGGCGAGTCTCGAAATTGTGAAAACAAACTTCTCTACATTGTGATAAGAGGTGACAGATGCTTTACAACCAAACAGTATACTGTATTATATAAATACTGTGTGCACAGTATACACTTTGTGTTGGCTTTCTAGTAATGATTTGAAAACTGTGATCAGAGCTAGCATATAACTGATTTTATACACTCATCTGCAACTTTATCTGGAACTTTTTTATTATTAAGCGAAGCATTGATTCTAAACCTTCGGGCAGCAATATATGTTCCAGCAAATTCAATTAAGGCACTGGATGTTTTGCTCACTGTTTTAACACCGTTTTCATCTTATATATTGAACGTTTCGCGTTCAATATCTGGCATAGCTGTGTTTGTGCTGAATCAGAGGACATAGTGGGATATATCACCATCGTACAGTCTTATATACAGTCTTATGTTGTATATAATTTAAAATATGCCCTGGCAGCCACATTTAGCCTTGGGTCTTAAAGGCCTAACCTAGAATGTGCATTTGTGTCTATAGAGAAGGACATGTGTAGATGCCTGAGTCGCTTACATGCTTGTATTCAGCACCATAACTTCAGACCCTTTTTTTCACAGTCGTTTCACAGAGCTGCCGCTCTTTCCTTACCTCTCATTCTGAGTGAGAACAGTTTAAAACTGCAGCGTTACTGTAATCTGCAGGTGGACATGACATGAGAGGCTTTCTCGACTTTTCCTGCAAGACCCTTCACGGTTTGTAAACAGCAGAGCCCATTAGAGCAAGGCAATTGAAACCGTAAACAAGCAGACCAAACAGCGGCTGGTGTTTGGAGGTAAAGCAGGGGACACGGGGTAACGGGGGGGCGCAGCAGGACTCGGGGGAAGGACAGGCTGTGACGAGAGTGTTTGAGCATTAATGAGGAGAACCAAATACATGAAGAGAGAGAGAGAGAGAAGAAAAGAAGATTGTGTGAGAATGCGAGAGAGTGTGCTTTTGAGGTTAAAGGAATAGTTTAGTGGAAAAACAAACTTGAACAATTTTCCACTTATTGTGGTCCTAGTTTAGTCTGCCTGTACGGAAGCTGAAAGCGAAAGCTTGGTGTAAAACCTGATGATCTTTTCTGAGAATGATCATTTGTTTTGTGAAGTGAGCTTGGAGAGTGTTGGGTCTGGGATGCCAGACCTCATTGTTAAAACTTCCAGATGTGTTGTGGACTATCATATCATATTACGTTTCCAGCCTTCAGTTTGGGACAAAACGTATTTGTTAGTATTTGCAATTTTTTCTTGGCCCACAGTGATATTCTAATGCTGAGCTAATGGCAATGCAATGACGCTACTTTGTATTGTGTACATCACAATACACATCACAGTGACGTGCTGTGTATTGTGATGTGATGTGATGTGTGTAGGACTTTCAGAACTTCAGAGTGACAACTTGTTTTTTTTATTTGAAATTGTTCAGACCCACTGAAAATCAAAAACTGATTGGTTGATTCATCTGTTACTTTCTAATTGTGTTTGGGGTTAGTCTGCTCCTGAAGACCCAACCAATGAAAGCGAGACAGACAGGCAGGCAGACAGACAATTAGATAGATAGATAGATAGCTATCTGGCTAGCTAGATAGACAGCTAGATGAATAGATATCCAGCTAAATATATACATATAATAGACAGACAGACAGACAGACAGATAGACAGATAGATAGATAGATAGATAGATATATTTTTTTATATTAAAAATATAAAAAAAATTATAAATATAAATTAAGATTTTTATTTATATTATAATAATCTATTAAGATAGATTATTATATATTTTTATAGATAGGTAGATTTGTTTATATTAAGAGTAAGGGTTGATGTGGTGCAACTGAGACCACCACTACCTGCCAATGAGCTACCACACCATGTGGGAGACTGGGGTTTGATTCCTGGTCTGGGTGACTGTGCTGTGCTACACCAATAAGAGTCCTTGGGTCAGACTCCTAACACTACATTAGCCCACCTCTGTAATACGAGTAACCTTGTAAGTCGCTCTGGATAAGAGCGTCAGCTAAATGCTTTAAATGTAAATATTAGATTTTTTAAATGGCTGTTATTGTTATTACTGTTGTTGTCTACCCAGCATCACTGTTGCCTTCCCTGGACATTCCATTTTCTATTCAAGGTGACCTAACATGGGTTATACAGCTATTAACAGCAGTAGTAGCCGCCACCCTGAAGAAGCACACTTCAGACACCAAACCTGTCTTGGCTGACTGACGACATTAGGGGTAAGTCAAACATTGGGTTGTGTGATTTTTCACAGGACTGTTCCCTGATAACAGCGCTGTCCATGTGCTCTGGAGGAGATTTGTGCGGCTGTCCTGCCGCTTGCTGCTTCTCTCCTCGCTCCCTCTCTCTCTCCATGGCTAAAGCCCAGTCGGAGACACTGATGAATGAGCTGCCAGGCCGTTAGCTGAAGTAATTTGTGAATGTAGCAGAGTGCCATTAAACGTGATGTGGTATGTTGGTAGCCCCGCACGGAGAAATCTGCATGTTTGTTTTGCTGCGCTTACCGAGCTGTTTGTTTGCTCGTGGCTTGTTGTGGAGTTGGATGATGCAAGGATGCACAGGGCAAGTGATTTAGAGGCTTATAGCCAGGAAGGAGAAGCCATTTCTCTTATCTTGTCAGAGTAATGCTTTTTCAGGGGAGGGCTTTTGGAGAGCCTTAGAGTGCAGCAGGTGTGTGAGTGCATCTGGGCATGCAGGTATATATATATATATACTATATGTCCAAATGTTTATGGACACCTAGAGTACTGCATAAAGGTTCAGTTTACAATGCAGAGCGGTGTGTGTGTGTGTTTGAATAACAGGAGAAGGATTCGGGATTGTCGCTGTATGTTTCCATTGGCATCTATATGATCATCTATGTCTGGCTCTTGCATCACACTAGTGTACTCTGCATAAAGCCTCCTCTCTCTCCACTGTGTGTGTGTGTATGTGTTCTTAGTGCATTTGGCTATGTATGGACGTGAGCAGGTGTGCACTCTTAAATAAGAAGGCACTGAGTAGAAGCAAACATAGAGGGGTCCTTCGAGGGTTCTTGGGTTCGATGGCGGACTTCTTTTGGCTGCATTAAGAACCTTTTGTTGATTGAGGGTTTGGAGAACCCTATTTATAAACATGACATGAGTGTAAGGAACCTGTTAAAGTTAGAAAAACCTTCACAGAATGCCTAAACATCAGAGTTTCCTCATGCCCATATGGCAGTGCTTGGGTCTCACCTAAACTATTGACTACACCGCTCCCACGATTTCCAGTGGTACTGCTCCGTACCATCCATATCTGTAAGCTTTTGCAGAACATGCACAAATACATATGAAACGAAGGCAGAATACGGACAGAAGCCCCCCCCGCCAAATCCGTATTTAATGCTGACCATAAAGAAGGCTTGGTGGCGAGCTAACGTGCTGACCATTAGTAGCTAGGTTTTATCTGTTGTATATGTTGTTAACAGCTGGTAGTAGTCTTTATGTCCATAGTAGCAACATAGTCTCTTAATCTCTGTGTGGCATCATATCTGAAGCTGCAGTCATGGCACTGCAGCTCTAGCACTTGAAGAGTTAGTTTTAAGCTACGAGTGTTAATCCCATCACGGATGTTGTTGTTTTTCAAGGAATTCAGATGATCCAACATAAGTCATCTCCATCAAAAAAGGCTTCACTAATGTGTTTTCAATAGTGATGGATGATGACATTAGAATCAGATCGGTATCAGCAGATAGCTGCTTGAAATAGAGGGCAGATTATTTATCAGAGTCAGACAGATGTTTAGACTTGACTGATATTTCAGACAGAATTTTGATGATGTTGTGATGAATGTTTGTGATGTTGGACTACTTTCCTAAAATATCCACATTTTATTCATGATACTGAATTTATAAGCCCAGACAAATAGATTTTATGAGCTGAGCAGAGGTCAGGCAGGGGTTTGAAGTGTGTGTGTGTGTGGGGGGGGGGGGGGGGGGGGGCGCAGCGCAGGGTCAGCTCTCTTCCTGTCTGCACACATGGTGGATGAACACTTAGCATCACATACAGTAGAAGATGTGTGTGTGTGTGTGAGTGTGTGTGTGTGTGTGTGTGTGTGTGTGTGTTTGTGCAGACGTATCAGGAGTGAGCAAATTTGAGTCAAGATCAAAAATCAATTTCAATTTCAGTTTTTGAAAATGAGGCAGGGCCACAGGTTTGCCTGTGTTTTTCCTCCTTACCAAACGTAATAATAATGTAGTTTTAGAGTCAGCAGGGAAGGACTGGCTGTCAGAATAACTGATAAAATAAGCCCCTCCCCCACTGCTGAAACCCCACCCAAACATCAATTCAGTTCAATTTATTCCAAATTAATTTATATAACGCTTTTCCGAGCCTCTTTTGAGCAAGCCAGTGTCAACGGTAATAAGGAAAAACACCCTCAGATGAAGAGGAAGAAACAGTTTACACTACAGATAACAAATACTCCATAGAAATCCAGCTGGCAAAGATCCAGCTCAACTAGCTGGTTTTGGTGGGCTAAGCTGGTCATGCTGCTCATCCAGACCAAAAAAACAACCCTCTGTACTGGTAAGCCAACTGCTTAAGCTGAATGGCCAGTTTAGCTCTCAGATTTGATGGTCTAGCTGGTCTGTTAGCATGAGCAACTTGGCCAGTGGTTGTCAAGCAGCTAATACTGGTTGAGTAGTTTGGTAAAGGTGGTTTAGCCAGCTTGGCTAAACTGATCATACTGGTTGACTGGTCAGCCTGGTCATTGTGGTCATGATGGTCATGTCCATCAACTGGTTTGGTCATGGTGGGGGACCAGTGTGGTCATGATGCTCGTGCTGGTCAACCAGTATTGCCATGAAGCTCATATTCCTCAACTGGCTTGGTCATGCTTGTCGAATAGTATGGTAATGATGGTCATGCTGGTTAACCATCTTGGTCATGATGGTCATTTCCATCACCTGACTTGGTCATGCTGATAGAACAGTATGGTTATTATGGTCATGTCTGTCAACTGGCTTGATCATGCTTTTCGAACAGTATGGTAATGATGGTCATGCTGGTCAACCATCTTGGTCATGATGGTCATGTCTGTCACCTGGCTTGGTCATGCTGGTTGAACATGATAATCATGCTGGTCATTTCTGTCAACAGGCTTGGTCATGCTGGTAAAACATAATGGTCATGATGGTCATGTCTGTCAACCAGTTTGGTCATGGTGGTCAAACATGATGGTCACAGTCGTCAAGCAACATGGTCGTGATGGTCATGTCCATCAACTGGCTTGGTCATGCTCGTTGACCGGTATGGTCATGGTCATACTTTATGCCGGTCATCCAGCTTTACCAGCCTGAGCTGGCCTGTTTTTTTCAGCAGAGCAGAGATGGAGAAAGGGGCACACTAGGAAAAACAATACATTACAAAACATTAGATGGCCCGAACTAGAGCTTCTAGTGCATACCACTGGCTATTGTGTGTGTGTGTGTGTGTATGTTTGTGAATTTCTCTCCCTCTGAGCCCTATTGACGAGGCGGTCGTGTCAGCGGCTGCAGGAGGCGATGAGTAATTATGGCCATCAATTGGCCATCATTAGAGCGCGCGTGGTGAAACGCTCACAGCCCCCCAGAGACAAATGAATTGCTTCCCGGCGAATCCGTCATTAACAAATGGGTCTGATAGGGACTTATGAGATAGAGCATGTGCTGCGCACAACATTAATTCAGCGCGCTGGCTGCAGGGCAGGCCTGGCAGAGTGAGAAGGTCGCCAATAATCAAGAGACCACCGATCTCGTCCGGTGAGCGTGCCACCTAGATCTGCCCTTTTCCTGCAGGCTTCGCTCTGACTGCAGATCATCATGGAGGAGAGTGTCACCTGAGCTTCAATCTTTAGTGCCTCCCCCTAAAAGCCAAGGTTCAGATTTAGACAGTTTTCCCATCATCGCAGATACAGTCAACCACTCTGATGTCTGAAGTTGTCTGATGTCTGAGTGAATTGCATGTTTCAGCCAGCACACACTCACCTCACTTACCACACTATATGGACAAAAGTATTGGGACATCTACACATTACACCTACAGAAGCTTTTATGACATCCTATTCTGAATCCATGTGCATTAATATGGCGATGAACCTTCTTTTGCAGCACTAACAACAGATTTGGAACTTGTTTACTTGGTAACTGAGTCAGCAGAGCATTGGCGCCTTTCTATGCTACTATGTTCCTCACCACTCAGCGACCCCGCTCTGTAACTTTACATGGTCTGCCTCTTGATGGCTGAGTTGCTGTGGTTCCTAAATGCTTTCACTTTTCAATAATGCAAATTACAGTGGATGGTGGAATATCTAAGAGGGAATAAATTTCACCTCTTGACTTCAACGCTGGCATCCTATTACAGTGAGCTCTTTAGAACCACCCATTCTTTCACTAAGGTGTGTAAAGGCAGATGCTGTGGCAATGGGACTCAATGTAACACCTGAATTCAATGATTAAGAGGTGTGTCCCAACACTTTTGTCCATATAGTTCAGTTCAAAGTTCAAACCATGTTGTTGTTATTTCTTTTTATTGTGTAAAAAATCTTTTCTGTTACTTTTTGGATCACTTATCTTTTTAAAGTCATATAATTAAATAAAGAGGAGTTCAGCTGGGAAACTCCCTGCAAATGCACGCATGACATCAAATAGTGCTTTGTACAGTCATGGCCAAAAATATAGTAGGTATGCACGTGATGTCACCAACGGCAGGGGTCACTGCAGCCATGCCCGCTGACTAACAGAGTGGCAGCGTTAGTGTTCAGTGTGAATCCTGCTAAAACGTGAAAACGAGACAGAGCTGTTATGCGACTTACGGTACAAACCGATTCAGCAGGAATTTAATTAAAAGGGAAAGCAAGCAAAACACAAATGAACCAGTCTACTAAATGAGCCTGTTAACAGTGGAAAACACTCCTAAGACCATTCGCTCATGTTTGTGCTCTCAGACCTGAGATTTTATCCTCTAAACGGGTGTGATTTGAGCCTCAGTTAGCTGAACATTTTTGGCATCGATGTATATGGACTAAATATCAGTTCTGAGATAATTCCTCACAAAACCCTTGATATGGACTAAATTATTGGTAATTTGTGTAAGAAGTAGTTGCTGGCAACAGTAACAGGTGCTGGCAGTACTGAAATCACACACTCAACCAGTTTAATAAATGGAGAAAAGTGGACTCAGTCTTTGTGTCTGTGTTCCACACTGGGCATAGAGAAAAGAAACAGTGGCAAAGAATTGTCCAAGGATATGAAAACCAAAACTGTGGAACAACAATCTCAAGGCTGCAAGTCTATCTTCAGATATCATCTCAATTATACTGTGTCCACTGTGCACAACGCCATTAAGAAGTTTACAGCCTGTGACGCTGTAGCTAACCTCCCTGGAAGTGGATGGAAGAGAAAAAAGAATGGAAGATTGTCACACAATGATTAAATAATTGGTGGTTAGAGAACTTCTTGCTGACCTGTGGACACAAGGTACATCATTGATGGCAGGAGAGCTCTGAAGTGGTTAGCAATGAGTGGAGAATGCACACTTCAAATTTGAGCGACCTTAAACAGTTAGCAAAAGAAAAGTGATCCATTTTCTGGAATAAGTGCATGCAGCCACAAGAACATTACTCATGTGATACTAATGTTGGGTGATTAGTTCTGGATGAAAAGCTCCATTATTCCAGAGAATGGAAATTCCACTGAACCACAAGACAGTACTGGGGACTTTGGTGGCCTAGGTTCATGTTTGGCTGCTCCAGACATCCTTTTCTATTTGCAGTGCCTGTCCATATACTTCCAAGATCAGGTTTTGAACATTCGGTAGGAAGAGGTACATTTTTGGCTTTTTAGCTCAGCATTAGGGTTTGAATGTGATTGGTTGGTTAAAGGGTAATGGTGAAGCGTATGCAGTTAAAAAGTGACATGGCTGGGCTTTTTTTTATTTGTGAGAAACCGCAGAAAGCAAGTTTATTTGAGATGAATTAACAGGTCAGCACAGTTTAGGCAAGTGTAACAATCTTGGTACATAATTTGTGTGGTGCTAATGAGTGTGTACAAGCTTCCATTACTTGTTTGCCATACTAGCTTTGTAGCTCTAGTAAAAAACTATGTTTGCAGTTAGGGGACAGTTATGCTAATTGGATTTAAGGCCATAAAACTGCTTCAAACCTAGCATACACTACATGACTAATACATACACAGTCTTTAAAGTACTTACACATTCACACACTTTTCCATTTTTATGAAACATTAGGGGTCACACATGTAATGACTAAGGATCACACTGAACTGACCATTTGAAAACACAAGCTCCTCTGTTAGTATGAGACACCAGTAGCACAAGAAACATAGAGATGGCCCCACCATTTTGTTGTCAATGCTATGCTTACAACACTATATGATAAAGGTATTCCGACATGCCATTACAAACCATGGGGATTCATATGGAGCCCCCCATAAAAGCCTCCAAACTTCTGGGAAGGCTTTCCATAAGACTGTCTTTGGAAATTTGGGCCCATTCCATTAAAAGAGTATTTATACGGTCAGACACTAACATTGGCCTGACTCACAATCAATATTCCAGTTAATCCCAAAGGTGTTCAATGGGCTTTGAGGTCAGGGCTGTGGCCTTCAGTTCCTCCTAACCAAATTCTTCATGGACCTCCCTTAGTCGGGAGCATTTAACTGTGTGAACTGTCATTGTGTGTTGTACGCTACTTTCCGGGCTTTTCTGCACTGGCTGGCCATGTTTGCATCATCTACTGCTTCATGGCTGAGCTGTTGTTACTCCTAGATGCTTTCATTACCCAATAACAGCACTTCCAGTTGAACAGGGCAGCTCTAACAGGGAGATTTCACAAACTGACTCGTCACAAAGGTGGCATCCTGTAACGATTTTACAGTCACTGAGCTTTTCAGCATGACCCGTTCTACAGCCAGTGTTTGCCTATGGAGATTGTATGGCTACAAGCTTGATTTTATACTCCAGTTAGCAGTGTCCACAAATGCAGACTAAGAATGCAGGTAGACTTCTGATACGTGAGAGGATGTTTCTGCTGAAGTCAGTGAGAGGACTTTTGTATGTTACAGTGGGCCAGATGGAAAGGGGCATGGCCACCGTGACCCGGTAGGCAGCTAGGCTCAGAGACAGCACAAATGCAGGGTTCAAGTGACTCACATACCTTTATTTTGCACAGCCCTCCACAATACCCAAGCAAACATATTAACAGCCCAAGCGGGGCTCTAATGTTCTCACCACCACAGGCTCTCTTTGCTTTCACCACGCTTTCCTTACATCAATCCCAAATGAAAGACAATCAAAACCTGTGTTAATGAACTGATGCATGTTAATGACCAAGGGTCAGCGCCTTTAAAGATTACAGAATTGACCTGCTATGTTAAAGAAAGTTGAACATCCTAGGACCAGAGCTACAGAATTGAAGAAAAATACACAGCAACAAATAAACAAGAAAGGAATATAAATAAAAAAATAATATGCTGAACAGTCATTGTTAATGCGGCATCAAATTTAACAGTAAATCCAATTCCAAGACTGAGGAAATACTAAAGATTTTTTCATTCATTTTTTGAGGAATGGTGCTCTGGTATGTTCTGGCACATACGAATGGGAAACAAGTGTAAAGCAGGCCGATAATGCTGGCTTGTGACTGAGAAAATGTCACAGCAAATCTGACATTTCATGAATTTCTTTTTAAGCATATAATCAGTACTTTGTGAACTCAGGAAACCTTCTTTTTACAAGCCTGTAAGTAGAGCTGGGCGATATGGAAAACAATTTCTATCACAATATTTAAATCATTATTTTTACAATGTAGGATATTTATCACAATATTTGGTCTACATGACAAAAATGTTCTTTAAACACTGACAATATTCATGATGTGATAAAATATTGTAGTACGTGACTAACGAAACTGCACAGTAACAAGTAGCTGATTGGATGTCAGCCCATTTTTCCATTCTATTATTTAAAAAATGATCTTAAATAAGTTTTCTTACCCATTTCTGAGTGCCATTCTGGTGCATTTTGTCCATTTCTACTTCTTCGTAAGCCTCGATGCACATCATGCCTCGTGAAGCTATTCTGTGGAGTTCTGCTGATGCTGTATTTTTGCCACATCGCCCACCGCAAGCAATTAGAGCCTGTGCTCCTCCCACACATCTTGATTAGAGCTGGCTAATTGGGACTGAGGGTGTAATTGCAACAGAGTTTATGTAACGTGACCCTGACTTTAGCAGAAGTGGGCACATTCTATATGTCACAGTCACAGTTGGTTGATGTTTAGGGAGCAAATGAAAAGTAATGAGTCTGAATTGAACGTCAGAGGTTTGGGTGTTCGGTTCCTTATTTCGAGAGCTACTCTTTTACACTTACAGATTTGTGTAGAGGAGGCCTCATGCCACTTCTAATAAGCTTTGATTCCAGCAACCGAACAGTCTCTATCTCTCTCTCTATCCTATTCTCTGTCACACTAACTGATGCTCCCACCACCACCCACTCTGTTATGGGTGCCATCAAAGTGATTTGTGCTCGTTCAGATCCAAACACTCGGCTGAGTTTTACGACTCGTCAGCTGTGTGGCGTAAGCTGGCAATGAGGTCTAATGTCATTTGAAGGTTAGGTGAGCAGCAGATCGCTGCTGGTGCCTTAGAGGGTCCCGCTCGGGCTGTCACATGACATATTACAGCCGTCACCAGCATCCTCCTCTCTCTCACTTTGCTGTTTGTTTTGTTCTTCATGTTTCATTTCCTCCTCCTGCACGCCCGATGCGCTGTGTCACTCCTGTGTCATCTTCTTACGGCTCTGGGTTTAGAGGAGCTTCTGCCATTCACCCTTTAACTCACACTCATATGCTCACACAGACACACACACACACACACTCATGCTTGTATAGAATGTCTGGACAAAGACATGGAAAAAGTACTTTACGGAACTGTCTGAAATCACAGACAACGCTTCAGTTATTTCATTTCCATTCAAAGCAACAATTTCTTTTTTCTACGATTTTTCAGAGGTGGTTCTAAGGAGATTAGATATGATGGAGTTGAAAGAAGTTCAGTAGAGAAATACACATACATTTACAAAACAAGCTACAAAATGATCACAACATACAGAGAAAATGGCACCCCAACTATCAACTGTAGCAAACCTGGCAGACCACCAACACTGATCATATCAGATACGCTGCACTAAAAGCTTCCATCTTTGACAGAGAGGAGAAAGTCATGCTCCATTCTCGCTTCCACTGAGAAGACGACTCAACACTGTGGGTCTGAGGATGTGGAGCTGATCAAGAAGAGTCTGGTTTTGTTCAAACCAGACTGCTGAGGCTGCAGCTGCTGTCATAAGAATGTACTGATCACCCTAAAGTCCAGACCTCAGCATTGTTGAGTGTGTTTGGGGTTACTTGGATGCTAAGAAGCAGAAAGTGCCCCAACTGAACTTGAATGATGTGGACAAATGTCTCTGCAGATTTCTGCAGGAAAGACAAAAACGAAGCTGGAAGCTGTCATTAAGCTACAGGAGGTACATGGTGAACATACTGAATCACCAGATGTTGAATTTAGTTTTGTGTTGAAGTGAGTTTTTGACACTTTAAATTTTCTGTAAAATATGTGTTTCTGCTTTTTTCTGATGCTAAAAAACTGCAATAAAACATTAATTTTCATTTTAAATTAGATTTGTTATTAACTGTCATTTTTGTAATTCTGTAATGTGAAATTTGTGTATATATAAAGCACTTTTCAAAGTCAGGCTCATTTTCCATTCTGACACCGTAGATTAGCCTACACACGCTCACACATGCAGGGTCATCCCACCGCTGACTGCGGAGGCCGTCATTGCAGATGACCTTAACTCTCAAACTCACGCTTACACCCTCATGCACTCGCCAGCGGGGGGGAGCTATTTCTCGCTCATTATTTTGGGATTTGCTAAAAATCCACCCCGTGACCTTAATTTTGCCCTGAACCCCCACTTTCACTGTCAAGCACTGTCATGTTTGGTCATTCACTGAAGATTGACTTGAAGCCCTATTAGACCCCAATAGGTGAGAAGAACCACAGCCTGTCTCACATACATCTCATACATACACGTACACTATATGTCCAAATGTTTTTGGACTTTCTATTGTATGTATTTAACTACTTAAAGTTGCACCCAGTGCTGACACAGATGTGCAAATGCACAAACACAGCTTGTCTAGTTTCTGTCGAGAAATATTGGCAGTAGAATAGAACTCTCTGGAGATGAACATGAGCAGATGAACATGAGCCTGGTGGCACCATGCCTAATGTCAGGTGAGGGCTAGAGGGGTATCAAACCCTCCAGCATCAAGCTGTGGAGCAGTGGAACTGTGTTCCCTGGAATGATAGTGGTGCACCATCCAATATTTTTGGGATGAGTTGGTGAGTAAGGAATGAGGTGGAGTGAAATCATCTTAGCAATGCTCAAAAATCTAGTAGAAAGCCTTCTTCCCTTCACATTAGAGACATCTGCTCCAACAAAAGTAAAATAACCTTTTTTAATAACTTTGATTTCAGAAGAAACAATGAATAAACAAGTGTCCCAATACTTTTGTCTTATAGGATGACCTGTGCTACCCTGATTGCTAAGAAACTGCTGATATAAGTTATGCTGATATAAGTATGAATGTAGTCAGAAAAAGACGTTAATGGATGTTTATGGAGAAATAAATGAAAAAAACATGCCGTTTGGCACTAGATTGGATTTATACTCCTTGGCGCCTGGCGCTAGCCAGACACAATGGACCAGCCAAAACTCTGTCCCCCCTGGGTTAGCCCTAAACCATTTGAAGAATGTAACCTGTGTGCAAAGGATATTGTATAGTAGTGCTAAATCCACTGGGAAATAGGCTGTTCACTGTCTATATGAAATGTAGCAAAGCTCGGCAAACAACAAAACATCCATTGCCTGCATACCTTTTTCTCTTATGCTTGGTTATGAATCCCCTTGCCACAATAACAGTTTTAGATAAGGTTCTCACCAGTCCCTTGAGGTCGTCCCTGTATATTTTTGTCCGCACTTCCATTAACTTAAGTTAATATTGGCCTAGTCCAGCACTTCCCTTGTGTTCCACATTGATTATTGGGATTGAGGTCTGGAGATTTCAGTTAAAGTGTACCAGTGTTTCATCATGGGGTTTGAATTTAGACCTATGCCTCCTACAGTTGACTTCTAGGAATATGAGAGCATCAAGTGTTGTGTTCATTCAGAAATAGTGGGCTAAAATGGATAGGAACTCTAGATGCTTGTGTAATCCTCAACTGGCAGCATTGTGGCTGTTATTAAGGCAAGAAGATGTATTTCCAAACCTGCATGTGCAATTTTTATTTATTTATGTGTTTATTTATTTTTCTTTTTATTTGTATTTTTTTATCTGGAGAGCTTATAAATAAATACCAGGAGGTTCATAGATTTTCTTTCATGTTATTTTAAGGTAAAAAAAAACTACACAAATTTAGTACACTCAATTTTATAAAACACTTTTCATATAGATTGAAATTAAAGATGAAAGGTAAGAGTATTATTAACATGGACTTTAAATGAAACATTAATTAAAAGCTGACTTTCTAATAAAGGTGGGATTCAGTACCACACTTTAGAATAACTAACGAAAAAAGCCTCTCCACTGTGGAATGCCACGGGCATGCAAAGATTTTGTCATCCCTGACCAAAACTTTAACTGTGAATAGTTTAATTCATAATAATGATTTTTCGAAGTTCATAATGTAATAAAAATAAGAGCAGTTAACAGGAATGGTGGAGGGCAAGTTAGTGCCTGAAGCATTGCTAGAAAGAGAAATCAAAACCTCTGTTTCACTGTAAAATAACTTACTGAACATTAATTAAACTCTGGAGTGCTGGTGCACTGTTCTACTGTGCAGCGGCACCTGCACAAACATGACCTTAAACCTTAGTACAAAATTCAGGAAGATCTTAACCTGTCTAATGCAGTTTGGTAACTAGTCCTGTGGTCTGATGTAGTTAACATAACATTGCATTGCCACAATCAGCGAGGGTATGTTCGGAGAGAAAAGGGTGCAGGGTTTCCACAGAGGTGGATCAAACAAGCTTGTATTGCAGCCAGGTGGAACAATTTGGATTCAATTAAGTATCAGCAAATTCTGGAAGCAAACATCACACTGTCTGTACAAAAGCTGAAGCTGAAGAGAGGATGACTTCTGCAGCAGGATAATGACCCAAAGCACTCCTCAGAATCCACAATTGACTACCTTAAGATTTTTCCATGGCCCTTACAGCCCCCGACCTAAACATCATCTGTAGAGAGAACTGGCTACGTTTTTTTTCCACTTTTTGTCCTGTGAAAGATAGAATTTTGTCTCTTACAGACTGAACTATTCACAATAACAGGAATTGTGACTAGGGGTGCCCAAACTTTTGCATGCTACCGTATATAGATGTCTGCCCGAGTGTCTCTGCATTGCTGATCCTGTGTTTACTGATCCTGATCTTAAAACTGAGCTCAGTACTTCAGTTTGTACTTAAGATTCGGTACATGATGCGTGTCCTCATCTCCGTCTCTCATGAAGCAGTGCCAGTAATGAGTAGTTTTGTTCTTCTCCTGATTTAACTGTAGAGACTTCAGAGACGTTCACTGGGAGATGTCTGACATGCAGCTGCTCAGCCTGTCAACAGAGGCTTGATGTGTGGAAGGAATGAAAACGTATAGTTGCATGTCATCAGCGTAACTATGGAAATGGATCTCATTTTTCTTGATGACATCACCTCGAGGTTTTCTCATCAGTTTCTCCAGCAGGACGTCTGAGGCCGGCCCTAAACGAGATGCGACGGATCGTATTAAAGATACAGTAAATATATTTATGAGGCACCGTGGGAAAGCCTAGCCGCTTCCGTACTTCTGCCTGCGTCGGTTCTGACTGTGTTACTGTGTCGGTACTGTGACAGAAGTGAGCCATTGCTCATTTGTGTGCTGCGCGCTAGGCAAGGCTCATGTGTCTCAGCATGGATGTAGAGCAGCGATCAATAGAGTATGTAATGAAAGATGTAGTGCAATAGAAGTCGACATGAGAATATGAGGAGAATGGCTGCGTTACGTGACTGATATTTGTGGCTTGTATGTTTAATGCTTTTCCATTTAAGCAGTAACGAAAGCTCGCAGGCGATGCTATCTTATTATTCTGCACGCGCCAGTGCAATCAGCCGCAAATGGCTTTTTACAGCGAACGAGTGTCGTGTACAGGCCTACCGTGAAAACGCGCGGATGCTCCGTTTAGCCCGACTTTATTGCTTCCGCCCAACTTTATGGCACGTGTCTGAAGTCTGGTCGCATATCGATTAGACCTCTGTCAGCTTGATTGCAGCTATACTGGCTCCGAGGCCTTGATTACACCCTGTTGACAATCGTATTATCTCCGATTACTCCCCGCGTGTGCTTGCCTTTTTTGTGTGCTGATCAAAACAGACAAGTGCAGACTGTATTTTCTCTTAACCACAAACAGCTCTCGTCTGGCCGCGGGCAACGTTTCCTGAGAAGATATAAGTACAGTTTTCATATTCGGCAAAGTCTGCCATGTACATGACCTCCTGCTTACCCCCGAGCTCTACTTAATTACGCATTAATTGAGCATTACAGCTCAGCACTGAAAGCTCCTCTCTCCCGTCTTCTCTTTTTTTTCTCGGCACGTCGTCTTGACATGAATAACACCCCCATGCAGAGGGGGCTGCCCATTGTTCGCTGACCTTTGCACCTCCTATACCAGTGGAGAGGCTTCCCATTCATGCTTCTATCAGTGCCAGCAGCCTCTCTCTCTCTCTCTCTCTGTTCATTCTCTGTTCATGCCGCGATACTGTAGCCTTTTTAAAAGCGGTATGCTATTCACGCGTGTCCAGCTGTGCATTGGATGATTTATATAATAGATCTTTTGTTTTGACATTCTATTCCATTACGTTAGGATTAGCAATTTACTCACCTAAGGCTTCTGTCTTAGCGGATTGTCATTTGTGCTTGCCGAAGCATGATCCGTCTTGGCTTTTATTAACGTTTCTCTGATCTCTGATGAACTCTTTGTTTTCAACTTTTTAGCAAACGTCGTTCAACAGGCATAAATATGGCTCTCCTGCATACACAATTTATAGGTGACTGTGAAATTACATATTTTCTTCCTAGTTACTTACATATCATATTTACATTCAAAGTACATTCTCTCTCAACGGATACCAACCTTGAAAAGAATAACTGATTTTTCTGTCTGAAAAACAAGCCTTACACACACTACTTTTTCATTAAACCTTACAGCTCCAGAGAGCTGCTTTTATTCAAATGATCGCCAAGAATATCTTATTTATTAGAGAGAGATTTGGTAAAATCCATTAGACTTCTGAGACTTTACCTGACGAAATGAGTGCTGAATGTTATGTCTAGAACTTGTGGCTAGTCCTCAGTAGTCATTGCAAAACAAGGAAATATTGGCTTCTTAAAATTATGCACATTTCCAATGCTTTTGGTTTTATTCCCAAACAATTACTTGCAATTTCTAGAGCCCCCTCTACTGGTGATTATAAATAGCATCAATAAGGACTATTCCAATATATACACAGTGTTGGCAAAAGCCAAATTGTGATGGCTAGACGACTGGGTCAAAGCATCTCCAAAACATCAGGCAGGTATTGTGGGGTTTCTTGTGGCATGCAGTGGACAGTACCTACCAAAAATGCTCCAGGAAAGGACTGGTAAAGCAGCAACAGGGTCTCGCTGTTGCAAGTCATGGAGGTCCCACCTCACAACTTAAAGGAAATGATCTGCTGCTATCGTCTTGGTCCATCCAGATACCACAGGATGCCTTCATAGGTCTTGTGGAGTCCATGCCTTCAATGGTCAGATCTGCAGTGGCAGCAGAAGTGGGCCAATTCAACATTAGGCCGGTGGTCTTAATGTTATGGCTGATCAGTACCATCTCAAACTAAATAGTTTTGTTAATTATTGGAAACATTGATTCCAAACTTAGAATAATACAAACATACATGTTTACAAAATGTCTGTTTATAAAAAGTCTGTTTTCAATCCATCCAGGCTGAATTTACCTTCTAAGGTATTTTAATGGGCTGCATTCAGCGGTTTGAACTTTCAGAAATCTGAACTTTTTGCCTCCTGAATAGTTTCTCAGAGTTCTTTGCTGTCTTCAGAGCTCTGCCAGTGTAGCAATGATCACAGTACATATCCTGCAAAAGAATTCTGGAAACTATGGGAGGAAATCTGACATTGATGCCACAGCAAATTGTCTCAAATCCACATCCACAAAGCCCTTCAAGCTACACCAAAGGAATGGGATTAAATGTCAGAGATATGCAGGTTCTAGTATCTCTCTCCTTTTTGCTATATTGTGTCAGTGCACCCTTGAATAAGGCATGTCTCCAAGTTACGATAAGAAAGGTATGACAAAAGTGTACAAGTTGAAGCCATTCTTGGTGGTTCTTTGCAAAATCTTTTTTTTTTTTGATGAAATTTTCTTCTGGAACAAGATTCTCAGGCTTTTCATTTTTAAAGGAGATTCCAGTGTTTTCCAGCCTAATTGTCCTGTGCTGCATACTGTAGCCAGGCATGGACTGGCCTTAGGAAGATTCAGAATTGTTTTGCCAGTGGGCCAGTCTAAATGTTATAGCTTCTCAGCATGATACATTTGTGTGATAGGGGAACCTTACTAGTGGGTGGCACTGACTATGACTAAAGAGGGAACATTTGGTGAAAGTAATAAATAATAAAATTATTTAAAAATATAAACTTAATAGATATTTGTGGAGTTTTATTACTCTTACTAAGGGAATTATGACTGTCCAGATGAAAAAGCAACTCCCAGTGTCCTCCAGAAGATGGATCATGTCTCACTGTCATTCTGATGGTGAGATGGGAGCAGCTCAGTCAGGGTCTGGTTCAATCTCAGGTGTCGGACAGCACGCCAGACAGGCCATTATGTCTGATGAAAGGCCAGCTAGAGGTGGACAAGCTGCACTGAGAAACGCCCTGAATGGTGTGATTGTATGGCAACAACAAAGGACGAATTACTGAGCCCTGAGGGACCCCGCTAGTGGATTAGTGCAGGAAAAGGAATAAGATGTCCTTCCTGCTATAGGGTATACAAACTTTGCTGCTATATGGTACACTCTAAAAAAATACTGCATTAAAAACAGCACAGTCTGAAACTGGGTTACTAAAGAATGGAAGACATGCTGGGTTAAACTGATTCAGTGTTGCTGGATCATAGGTGTTATTCAAATATATGGTTATTTTATTTTATTATATATAATTTATTTATGTCATTTTACTAGTGAAATGAACTATTATTATAACATATTATTCCAACCTAATGCCTAATAGAATTACTGCATGACAATGACACACTGCTTAATTAAAATGCTTATTAACATTTATTTATGAGCAGCTATACTGGCTTGTTTGTTTCAACCTGTAGAGAGAAGATTACACTCTGAAATGCTGCCTGATGCAGAGTGATTAATAGAGAAATAATCAAAAGCATAATTAGAGAGAAAATTATTGATATAAAGAATAGTCTAACCAAGTTTGTTTGGTTAATTAGCTGGGTAAGCTTGGTAACTCAGCTGGTATGCTAATGTTAGCAAGGTAAAAAAAAAGATTATGTTAATATCTAGTTAACGTGATTTATTTCCAGCTATAAACAGAAATATTTTTGTTTTCATATATAATAATAATGATATATATGCAAATATAAAAAATTGGCTACAACTGCCAGTGACTCTTCAGTAAGATAGTGGAATCAGTTTAGAAAAGTACAGCTTCTTTACAGTTTATTTATTGTTTTACTTGCAATGACATACAAATATTGATTAGTTTCACTTAATAGTAAGCAATTAAAATGCATCTAAATGAGATTTTTTCACAGATTAGTCGATGCTGCTACCTGAGGAAAAGCTGTTTAACCAACTCATCTAATCAGCTTTTTCAGGTGCTGTATATTATTCTAACTGGTTTCTTCAGGTGTTGATAAATAGTGATAATAATTAACCCATTGACTGCTTTGTTACTGTGGCATAGAATCTACCCAGCACTGTGGAAATAACTCAGCAAAATGACCCAACAAACTCAACCCAGCATTTGGGTAGAAAATCACAGCAGTTTTTAGGGTGTGCATGGAGACGGCGTAATTTGCAAATGTGTTGATGTTTGGACAAATTACATATGCATACTTTGACACATCTCTCTAATATTTCTAACACCTAAGTATTGCAGTCTGTTTTTTTTCTCCCTACACTTTCCACTCAGAACATCTGTCAACAGATCAGCTTTCATCGAATAACAGCAGGAAAAGTGTGAGTCAGCCAGCTTTTGCAATATGGAGCTCTCCGTGGTGCTGAACTGCCAGCATTACTGTAATTAGAGCTCTGTTTCAGCTGGGTCACGTGTCTTTTTCTCATATTGTTGCCATAGTACATTATCATGAGGTGATGCATAGTAGCAATTAATGCTAAAAGCTATTCCGAACTGTAGTTATGATGTTAATTGGTCAGTTTCCAAGAAAGGAGGAATGCACCCAGGCTGGAAGAAAGCTAAGAGGAGTGAGTGGACAGAGAACGATTAATGTGACTCAGTTTCAGCTATTGACCTACTGTGCCCAAAGACGCCCAAGGAGATTAAACCACCACTGAGAAGTAATAGAGAGGTGAACGGCAGCAAGGTTGGTGCTCGCAGCCTTGTTAAAACTCAGAAAAGCACCTTCTGATTCTCCTCCTTGGCCAAAAGCATTCGAGAGCAATAGAGCCTATTTTACCCAGTGCATGGGCTTGAATCAACACAGGTACAGAGCAGCCTGTCTGGCCCAGAGGAGATCAGATGACGTGGGGACAGACGAGCGACTGACAGTGGAGTTGTGTAGCCTCTAGAGATGGCTAGAGAAATGCCCCAGGCCTGGAGAAATGAGGCCATTCTAATGCCAGTCTCATTTCTATCAGCTAACAGAGATAAAACCTAAGCTCCATTTCCTCTGTCCTCTGAGACTGGGCCCTGTCTCCTCAAAACTGCCTCAAACACACCCCTCATGCTTGAAAAAAGATCTAGAAGAAAACACACACAGTTTTTAACATTAAATTAATGTGTAAAAGAAAGCATAACACATTTTCTATCTTCCTCAGCAGTGCTGCTCCTCATCTTCTTCAGCAGTGCTGCTCCTCATCATCTTCAGCAATGCTGCTCCTCATCTTCATCAGCAGTGTTGCTCTTGCTTGTCCTCAGCAGTGCTCCTCCACTTTCTCAGCATTGCTACTCCTCCTCGTCCTCAGTTTTGCTGCTCCTCATTGTCCTCAGAATTGCTCCTCCTCCCCTTCCTAAGCAGTTCCTTCCTAACTCCTTCCTCCTCATCTTCCTCTGCATTAATTCTCCTTATTTTCTTTGGCAGCTTCACTCCTCCTTCTCATCTTCCTCAGAAGTGGTGCTTCTCTTCTTTGTTAGCAGCCTTCCTACATCTTCGTCAGCAATGGGAAATAAAGCAAAATTGAACAAAATGAAATCAGAGGGAACCTAAATGTGAAATTTGGACCTAAACAAACCATGACAAATTTTCAAGAACAGAACCTAATGGGAACAGTCTCACTGAGTCCATACAGGTATTTCAAGCCGTACCTCTCACATGCATACACAGACACAAATGCATATTTCAGAACACGCTCTGGCAACAAATTGCCCAGTGCCTTGTTTCTGCACATTGGAGCTTTTTTCACTTAAAGAGGTCATTAATTTGTAATTTGTGTAAAATCTAAGCGCCAGAGTGTAATATTAGCCCAGCATGTTTTTTCCAATTCAGGCAAAGTGCTCGGGGATATGAGTGACTGCAGAGGAGATAGCGGCGGCCCTGTCTTTTAAAGTGTCAGAAGACAGCTTCAATATTTATGAAGACCGTGAACCTGGCCGGAACAAGCTTATTCAGATGAGGGCATAATGTGAATGGGCTGAATGGACTATTAGAGTTGCTGAAATTCAATGACGGATCAAAATGAGGTCATTTGCCTCAGTCTGAGAAGAAAACACATTTTAATGGGTGAAGGCGCAAATACTTAAATCCACAAATTAAAGGGAAGCTGTCCAGCTTTGATCTTCCTGGATAGTCTCTATTGAAAAATAGACTGAAGAAGTACATGAAGCTTGAATGTGATGTAAAGTATCCTATTAGCAGCTACATTCGGAAATAGTGGTGTGTACTATGGGTTAAAAGTCAGTCCTTTGCAGCACAAATTTGTAAATGATATTTTACTCAGTGTTGGACATAATCAAGGACCCACAGCAATATCCCCCAAATGAGAAAATAATATCCAAAAATATATACATGCATACATGCTATTATTCCAGTCTGAAAATGACATTGCAGTAAAGGTAGAAATCCAATCTCGGAGCCGAGGCATTGAGACGGGTGTATAATATTGCACCTTGCACGCTGTAATCCAATTGTAGGCTTCCGTCTGTGTGAGAGGGAACGGCCGTGTCAGACATTCTCCCGTTCTGTGGAGCTTCACCACGTTGCTCTCTTACTCATTCACTGCTGCTCTCCCTGAATACGGTCATTAACAGTCCGCAGGAGCCTTTTGCACCCAAAGTGAATTTACATGCCAATTTGATATGAGCATGAAATGACTTATTGGCCAAAACACTGCATGAACATTTCAGCTATTAGGATAATCACTCTGTCGTGACAATTGGATTTCAATATTGCTGCAGCTCGACTGGGCCACAATGTATGGCTGCTTTATTTTACAATGACAAAAAAGGAAGCTTTTAATTGATGCTTTGTCATTGTGAAATTCAATATGCGAAGTTGCTTGACTTTATCAGTCCTGGAACGGATGTGCATTGCTTCTCTGTTCTCTGTACTTATTTCTTTCTTCATTTTTTATTTCATTTCTACACATGAATTGTTTTACAGCTGTATGCTTCTAATAGCTGCAGATTAATTGAATTCTTTTGTTCAATGCTGTTCCTTTTATGCATACACAACAACACAGCCCATGTTTCTTTACATAACTGTTCTGAAGAAGTAATGGATTTCCTGCAAATGGACTGTGTTTCATTGCTGCCATGTGATTTATTTCTTGTTTCCACACTCTTTAGAAATCCCCACTCCCCACTTTATTTTTTGCATGCAAAGGATTATCTACAAGTGAATGGACAGAGGATGTCTGGAGGGGTGTTAAGCCATGCCATCTGGTCAGCCATCCCCAGCTCTGTGGTGGTATTTGTAAGTGCAGGATCTCAGGTGCAAAAAGACCTCTCCATCACATCCCATAACAGATTGATCAGATTGAACCCCCCTAAATGCCCCCCCTGAAACAAATTCTGGACAGCTTGTGCCCAAAGTAGCAGCCACTGGTCAGTGACATGTTTAGGTGGACCATTGGACCCAACCCATGCCTTGAGAATACACCTCACACCAGTAGGTGTGAACCACCACCAGTCTGCGCTGTACCTTGTTGACAGCTGGGTCCATGGCTTCATGGGGTTTGCGCCACACACAAACCCTACCATCTGCACAACACAGTTGGTACTGTGACTCAGAGAACAATGCCACATGTGGTCAGTCCGCTACGAGCCCAGGTGAGGCACTGTGTCCAGTGTTGTGTTGTTAACAGAGGCACTCTAGTGGGTCTTCTGCTCGAGAACATTGCCATGACCTGCGATATTCGTGGAAGGTCTCCTGCGATGAATATGGATGTGATTTCTGCCAAAGTCGCTTGTCTGTTCGCATGGACAACTGATGCCAGTTGTCTAGGGTCCAGTTAGCAACCTCACAAGCACAGGTGAGGCACTGTGTCCCGCGTCTTGCTTAAGAACGCTGCACTGACCTACGGGATATGTGTGTGGGGCCTTCTGCTTTGAATGTGGATGTGATTTCTGTGATTTCTAGCCAAATGCCACTAGTTATTATTATTATTATTATTATTATTAGTCATTAAGTACCTGTACTGTCCACCTTGGGTGGTAATGCCTTCTGTGACTGGTACACACGTGAGACTGTGGATGTAAGATTGTTTAATGCCCACACTTCAGAAACTTTAGAAAGGGCATGACCCATTTATCTTGCACCTTCCATAAGGCCTCCATTGAAACTCGAATTTACGTCACCTTGCCATGAGCACACTGGCCAGTGTTCAACCTCGCTCACAAGATTACAAATCACAACAAGTGTGGGCATTCCCAAGACGTCCACTGATCAATTTACCAACTCCATGATCAATTTACATACTGCCATCCCATGACAGCTCCCATATTTACTGGTTACCATAGTTAACTGGTTCATGCATCCACTTAATATGCATTTATTAAAACGCTTCAGCTTTGGTTCAGACCAGTAATAAAGGCTAGTAGTAGTAGTAGTAGTGCTTACAAAGACTCATGAAGCTCATGGAATTCTTTGAGAGCTGTTTGAAACATTGACATTTTTTCCTGTGCCTTTGTTGTGTTCTGGACGTCACTCAGCTGCAGTGATTTAATTTCATTTTGCCTCCAGGTCAAAACACTCAGCTTTGCTCTGCAAGATCCAATCAGTTTCAACAGTTTCTGCACTTCCAGACCACATTCTTTCATAGCCTCCTGCAGCAGGTCATCCATTCCACTGATAATAATAGCAGTCAAGCAGAGGTACTTATATAATACACTGATCAAGACCAAATAGATGCCAATCACAGCTTTCTTTCCAGTAATTCTTTCACAGTTCATGTTCAACCACCTTTACTCACACATTGAGTGCAGTCCCAGATTCCGTTGTGAGAGCATTTCAAACATCCCAATGTCCAAACTGAAGAATGGGAAACATTTTAAAAGTACACATGACTGGAGGACAATAGGAAGCTTAGAGACACATACACAGACACTAATGCAAGTCCAATGAGGCATGTTTATTTACACATATGTCCACCAAAACTGGACACAGAACTCCACTGTAATGGATCTTGTGAGTCCTTTCACAAGTGTCTCTACTGGCTTTCACTATTAAGCGTTTAAAGCTCCTTCCAAGACAGACTGGCTCCAGTGATTAGGGGAGGAGCCCCCAGCACAAACAGCCTTCCTCCTGCCACGATATATATATATATTGCCCTCTGGAACACAAAAATGGCTCCTGCAGGAATCAGAGTGAAGGTTATGGTTCTAGAAATGACCCCAAAAGAAAAGAGTGGCGCTTTTCGTGAGGGACACTGTGTCCCTGTCTTTATTCATAGCAATGTAAGAGATGTCCTCATTGGAATGGGGTCAAATGTAATACAACAGAAATTAGATGTCGTTAAAATGGGTGGAAACACACTGGGATACCCATCAGTACACATGGAGAATCCAGCCTATGTGTGGGTAATCCTGAATGATACTCTTTTGTCTCCGTATGTGTTTTCAAACACTGTATTTATTGGAAACTGGTCTTTCTAGATGTTAAAGGTATTAGCCAGCGTGTATCTGGCGAAACTCACCTGAAAATAGACTGGTATTTTCTGTTTTTCCAAAAGCCATGTTTGACCCGCTTCATATCAAGCAGCAGCAGAAATCATTTTGTTGTTTGGGGAGGGAAATTGCCCGGAGAGTCATCCTACCAAAGTGGGTTGGAAAAGCTCTGTATAAGCACCACAGTGGGACACTGAGTGTATGTGTGTGTGTACTTGTGTGTGGCCGTGTCTCTACCTCTCCTACAGTACCTTAATGGATTCTCTCTCTGGCTCTAGCCCAAGTACTGTGGAACCAGCTCCTCTACAGAATCATAATTTACTGCTCTGAGTATCAATTAACTCTGCATTTGACTACTCGAAGCACTCAGTGTGTTTCTATTCAGCTCAGTCTGATTGTGTACAGCACTTTTACAAGACATGTCACAAAGCAGCTTTGTCACAAATCCAGCTCTATCCTGTATTGAATGTGCAGATGGACAGGAAAAGCTCCCTATAAGAGCATGAGGAGGAAAAACTGACAGGAGTCGAGACTCCAAACCTATTGTAATAAGAGTGGAATAATGGAATTGTCTCTGTTTGAACACAAGCAGTCAGAATATCAGTTAACCACTAGAATGTAATGGAGACGTGGCTCCTCTCAAAGTGGTTCGGCTCTTTAGGTAATGATAGATTCATCTTTTTTTTGTCTTTTGCTTAATTGCTGTTTGGTTTCTCCTGTTTGAATGATTCTGTTATATTGGATTTCAGAAATGTTTACTCTCCCTTCTGTGGGAATAAATGTTTGAAAGATAGATTAATCATGAATTATTTCATGCCATTTCCTGGCACATACTGGGAATTTGAATGCTGCATGTTTATTTTCTCATAAAAATGGGCCATAAATGTTTTGATATTGTAGAGAAAAATATTTCTTTTTAGTTGCCGAGGTTAGGGTTATGTGGTTTAGGCTTAGGGATCATTGTTTTTATCACTTTGCTTAGATGGTCTGTTGTAGAAGCCACGTAGATGCTCACCTGACACTCAACTAACATTCAACTGAATATCTGTTAAATACTACTGAACTGAAGTGAACTGAATGCATAGTGTATTGTACTAACACTACACTTAACCCTAACATTGACTCTAACACTACACTTAACCCTAACATTGACTCTAACACTACACTTAACCCTAACCTTGAATCTAACATACACTTAACCCTAACATTGAATCTAACACTACACTTAACCCTAACATTGAATCTAACACTACACTTAACCCTAACATTGAATCTAACACTACACTTAACCCTAACATTGACTCTAACACTACACTTAACCCTAACCTTGAATCTAACACTACACTTAACCCTAACCTTGAATCTAACACTACACTTAACCCTAACATTGACTCTAACACTACACTTAACCCTAACCTTGAATCTAACATACACTTAACCCTAACATTGAATCTAACACTACACTTAACCCTAACATTGACTCTAACACTACACTTAACCCTAACCTTGAATCTAACACTACACTTAACCCTAACATTGAATCTAACACTACACTTAACCCAAACTTTAACCTTGACTCAACCTTAAATTGTAACCCTAACCTTAACCTTAATTCTAACCCTAAATCCTGGTTTCTGTCAAAGTTACAGTTAAAGTGTCTTACTTATGATTTGTACAACAGTGCACCACTGTTAGTTCTCGGCAGTCATTCCATTTCTTGGCAGGAATTTTGATTTGCCTGTCTTACCAGCATATGAGCAGATCTCTCTGAGATCTATTTATCTGGTCTTCCAGATCTCATCTTGACCTAGACAGTTCCTCAGAACTGCAATTTCTACCAGAAGACTCTTTCAATTTCTACCAGAAGAAGAAGTTTAATCTTGACAAATGATTTATTAATAAGTCAGAGCAATGTTTGCAAGATTTGAGTCCTTGGTGTAGGCTTTAGCGTAGGCCCTCTTGCTACATCTGGACCTAGCAAATCCTGTTGTATGGAGAAGGCAGGGGCGGGGCCACCCCTCTGGGCAATCGAGTGGGACCAGCCTGGTGGTAAAGGGAGGAAGGAGGGAAGAAAGGAAACATCAGCAGCTTCTGAAAGCTGCAAAATAGGTGTGTGAGTAGAGGTCTTTTAAATACAGGAGGAAGCTGGTGACTGGCTGAGGAAAAGGTGATGCAGTGGTGGAGTGACCTAGTAGAAGTTTCTCGAGAGCTTTCATTCCTCTGCCTTGTGAGCACTGATTACTTTAGTCATTATCTTTAGACAGTTGCTTAGAGGAGCCCATGTTTGATGAGTGGTAGCATAAAGCTGTATCTGTAAAGCTTGGAATTATGTTTCAGCTGACAGTTCCTAATTAGAACTGGTGACTTCCTTCAGGCCTGATTTACTAACCAAGGTCTGAGAAGAAAAGAAAAGGCTTTGGGTGTCCAAACTTTTGAACAGGCCACAATGATGATTTAGCATGCACGTATAAACACATATTTGTTATATGTAATGGTAACTATACAGTATATTGTAAAGCACATATCACAGGACATATGTATGACCCCACATTTGGACACTGTATTAAAATGTGTGTGTGTGTGTGTGTGTGTGTGTGTGTGTGTGTGTGTGTGTGTTTGTGTGTGTGTTGTAAGTGTGGGCACCCTTCTGTTGTGTTACATGAGGAATCAGTGCGTTCTCTGGGGATCTCATTATTCCATGCCTGCTTTGGCTGCGTCACAACAAACAATATGCATGCATGTGGGTGGGTGTGAGCGATGTGTGTGTGAGCCTCGTACTGTGTATGTGTGTGTGTGCCAGCATTGAGGCAGTATTCTGGCCCAGCTCCTGGTGCTCTGACTGATCTGTAGGTGACAGGCTGTGTCAGGGGGCTCATCGCCAACCTGTCAGTATCTCACCTCCCTCTCTCTCTCTCTCTCTCTCTCTCTCTCTCTCTCTCTCTCTCTCTCTCTAACACTCTCTCATTTTCTCTCTCTCTCTCTCTCTCTCTTTCTCTCTCTCTAACACTCTCTCATTTTTTCTCTCTCTCTCTCTCTCTAACACTCTCATTTTCTCTCTCTCTCTCTCTCTCTCTCTCTTTTTCTCTCTCTAACACTCTCTCACTTTCTATCTCTCTCTCTCTGTCTCTCGTTTTCTCTCTCTTTTGCCTGCCATCCTGCCAGAGATCAGGGCCCGCTCGCCCTCCCCTGGGTCCTCCTGTCTCCCGTACTTTTTATCTTGACTTTTTTCTTAAGCCAAACAACCCATGCACTCAATACAGGTGTGTGTTTCCACACTCAGGTGTGTGCAGTGTGTAAAAGAGTGAGAACAGGTTTGCCAGTCCGCATGTATGGCATGAGCATGCAGTGGCAGTCACAAGAATGTGTCTTTACACAGTGTTAAACAAAACAGTGTGTTGAGGACAGTGTGAAAGTGTCACTCATAGATTCAGTAGGTATGAGCCAACCTTAGGCTTTGTTAGAGTAAAGAACCAGAGAGAGATATTGTTTATGTTTATTTTTTTAGAAGCTAAAATCTATAGCTGATGAAATCATCTGGGCCTGAAGCACTGCACAAATATGAGTGCTCAAAAGCCAGCAGTTGCTTTACATTTGATTTAATCTGGATAAGATGTTGTATTTTCTTCTTTGGCCTCAAGTGAAGAGAGGAGACCAGTCTGGATCCAATGTTGATTTATCACGTGAGTGCTTTGGTCCAAGCCAGGTCCAGTCCAGGTTGAGTCTGATGTAATGTGCATTTGAGAGACACTCTTTGTTAAATACTAATTTCTCCACTTCAGTTGGCTCAGTTGTTTGTTGCTTGGGAAAGACAGAATTAGAGGTTTTCATTGTGAACAGGATAGGACCAACTAAAAATAGGATGACCATCTGTTGCATAATGACCTGACTGATGTGTGTCAGACAGAAAGTATACCTACACTAGAAAAACATCTACAACAGAGGCAAAAAATACTAAGAATTATTAGTGAATAGTAACTAGGCAGCTGGCTGAGAATCTGAAAAATGAACTTCTATGGGAAGAAAAATCTTGTCTGACTCATCTCCATGATGTTTCCGCTCTGAGCTCCTTACAAACACTGCAATCAGATCAATTCCTGTTTTTGCATTAGCCTCCTCCACGCTGCTCAATGATGGTTTAGAAACAAAGAAAGGTGTGTGGTTCTCCCGCTGGTTAAACGGGATGTTTCCTCAGTAGTTTTATAATATATCCATGGTAGGTTTTCATGTTCTACTGTAACATGTGCAAGTTCCACATTTCAAACTATTACTAGACCTTCTGAGAACACTAATGGCTCACAGCTGTCACAAGTCTGTTAGCGCTATCTTAAGGAACGCCAGAGGTTGTGCTGAACACAGCAGTTAAAACAGAAAACTGGAATTGGGGGGGTTAAAATAGTCAATATCTGTTCCATTAAAATCAGACTAGATTGGGCCTGATCCCAGTACACTTGATCAGATTGGGACATCTCTAAAAAAAAAAAAAAATTTATGTCTGAAATGGCAATAAAAATGTCATTCAAGGGGAACTGTGGACGTCAAGGCAAGATCTAATAGACCTGCTTGTATGCTGGCAAAAAGGGCAAAAGTACAGACCATATGACAACAAAGACCTGGAGGAAGGTGTAGCCAACAAACAAATGGTTAGTGCACCACTCTACTGTGCAGTGTTGTGTATACAAACAAGATCTGCATGGACGAATAATTAAATTGAACCTGCAATTGTACCTGTGACAAAAAACACTGTCTTGATAAACCAAAGTCACTTTGGAAATAAAGTGCTGATGGACTGATGAAGTTAAAATGGAAGTATTTGACCACAATAATGAAATAATTATTTGGAGGAAAGTAGAAGCAGCAGTTGATAAAGACAACTTCTTGCCAACTGTTAAGCATGGGATCTATTATAATTCGGGGTTGTGTGGCAGCCAGTGCACAGGACATGTTATGCAGGTAAATAAGGGATGGATTATAATGAAGGAACTGAAACTGAAATCCACTGTGATCTACTTTAGGAAATGCAAGCTGGAGCTTTTTTTTATGACTTTCATTCTGTACCACTATACCTTTTTACTTTTTTTTGCTCAGTCTATAGCTCTAGCTTTTCCAGAGACATCTAGCATGAATGACTTTTTTTCTTTGCAGCTTTCAGGTGTCATCTCAGTTATTAGAAACCTGTGAAGTTTTACAAGACCAGCAAATCATAATTCTTAATTTCTACCAAGTTTTTAGACTGGTACAGTATTTTTGAGTTCTGGTATTCAGTGACCCTCCGTTCCATGCATTCGACTGCACCCATGAGAGTCATTGCTAATGACCAGCTCACTTACTCCAGCTCCTCTGGTGATAACGTATTAAGTTGCTCTGTGGGAGTAATTACAGGGCCGCTCCCTATAGGATTGTTAGAGTGCAGTAGAGAGCATGAGTGTGATAAGGGTCAACCACTCTCTGTCTCTCTCTCTCGCTCATATGCTAATCAATAAGGTGTGTGCTGGGACCCCACTTAACCCACGTGCCACCCAGAATGCTTTACGCGCATATACAGCTGCATTCCACACGCCGCTCAGGATTTCATACTCTACAGTCTTCACCATTTAATTCTGTACATGTCATAAATGCGCTGTACATTATCGCATTCGCCTGCTAATATAGCAGGATAATTACCTGTTAATGAGATGTATAATTACAAAAGTTGGGATTGTAGCTTGGGAGTCAAATCTTTGAAGGGTTCTTGAGTTTAATTACAGTAATTATGCTTTACATTGTATTTTTATTACCTTTTTTTCCTCTGACTTTTAGCATTTTGGCTTCGAGCTTTGAACTGCACTGAAATTGTCATTGGTTAACAAAAGCAGGTCTGCAGACTGTATACGATTAGCAATTCTAGCTCTGAGCACTGATTTTTTCTGTGGCTAGCCCTGATTTTAGCTTCAGACTCTACCTTAACATTTCAAAGGGCTTCAGTGGGATTCAATGTCTAGACTGGTCACGGTAATTATGTTATCGACCTATCGTACTGTATACGGACAAGGCCTTGATCATTTTTTCGCTGACCTTGATATGGCCTATTTTGTTTACTTGCATTTATTTTAGCGGAGATGTTGATTTTAGCCAGTCACACTGCTCTGTTCTCCTGTTTGCTCTCTGCGAAAGTGAGGATGAGTCTGTGAGACGTCTATCGTGTAGGAAAACAGTGTGAAATACAGTGTAAAAATGTGCACAAATGTTGATATAACACCTGAAACGCAATCAAGCTACTTAAAGATCACACCAGCTTTAGCGCTTGACTCACTACATGCCCCGTGGTGGTGAAAGCAGCTTGGAAAACTGCAGAAGCAATTGGCGATGCGGCATTGTGGGACATTACAGTTACTGTTAACGTTAGCGGGTTGTGACGTTGGCAAATCGATCGTCCATTTGCATCGCTGCATGTTCGACAAGAAATCTGACAAACATGCACATTTGGACATTTACACTGCCTGCTGCATCCGCAAAGCAACCAGCATTATGGATGACTCCACCCACCCTACACACAGACTGTTCTCCCTCCTGCCATCAGGAAGAAGGTACCGCAGCATCCAGTCCAACACGACCAGACTCTGCAATAGCTTCTTCCCCCAAGATTCTCAGACTTCTCAACTCCAGAGACTGAACTGATGTTTTTTTCTGTTCCACACACACACACACACACACACACACTATCTCTCTCTCTCAGACTCACTCTCTCACTCACCAACCATTTACCCCAGACAATATGGGAAGCATTTTGCACAAATAACTTTACTACCTCGCTAGCATGTTAGATCACTAAAAGACTATTATGCTGCGTTCGAGAAGTGTCGAAAACAGCTGGAAATTAGCATTGCCACCACTTGTAAAATGCACTCAAACAGCCAGCAAAGTCTTATTTACAAGTGGGAAACTCTGAATTCTAGATGATACACTAGTTCACGTGGCTTTTGTGATATGTGATTTTGCAATCATATTTTTGTTTTACACTCCAACACTCCAACATTGACTGGTATTAATTTATGTAGGGTGATATTTCAGTGTTTATAGATGCTGTTTTGGGAAATTCAAACATGGATCTCCATATTTAGTGGGTAGATTTTCTGACAAGCGCCTGAACGGAGTGACGTTGTATTTACTAGTCAACCATCTGGTGCACATCAGTGTGATAAACAATTCGAATCTCTGGGAAAAAAAACCTGTCAAAAGCTGGACACCACTAGCAGCCATAATTGTGTCAGTTTCTATTGTATAGGAGATATATATAATATAGCACTTCTTCCAATTACTACTATATGAACCACCGCCTCCTCTGAAGGGTGACTGCAGCTTAACAGTCCCACTTCAGCTCTGGAAGGGCTTGTTAATGAGCTGGTCAGTTGGATCAGGTGTGTTCGGGCCGAGAACGCAGCAGAATGTGCAGAGTTAGCTACTCCAAGAGCGGGCTTAAGAAACACTGCTCTGGCAGAATTCCTCGAAACAGTTCCAGCGCTGAACAAAACAGCTCTGAAACACAAAGCGCTCGCCGCATTTACCTAGAACGCGTACGGAGATAACACAGTAGGTTCAGCAGGCTGCTGCAGAATTCGCTCTGAGTGTAAATTGCTTGTCATCAGGAGTGGCAGACGGGCCTTTGTTTAAATCAAACGTGGGGATGGCTGTCCCGGTGACACGGGGAGGCAGTGTCACCTCTAAACAAAGAGCGGAGGAGCTGTCTGGAGCGAGAGACTGAGGAGAGAAAGAGAGGAAATCAACCGGGGCTCTCTCACGCCACCTCTCCCAGGAGTCTTCTCTGTCTGTCTCTCGCTCTCTCTCTCGCTCTCTTCTGAAGGCCCTGCAGTTCTTCTCTTCCTCTTCTTCCTCTCTCCCATGGTACCTCCCTCCCTAGTTCCTCTCCTCTCTTAGGGTAGTCTTTCATCCTGTACGGTGTGTGTGTGTGTGTGTGTGCTGGCTGTGGCCTGGTCTTGGCTTTGTGTTGGTAATGAGAGGGCTGCAGTGTTGCTGCTTTGATCTGGGCTTCTCCAGCCTTGCTCCATGCTACCGCATCTAAGACAAGGGATTTGCCTCTGTATGTCTCGCTGCCTCTCTGCGGAGATTCACACCGCTGCTGCAGTCCCCGTACTTCTCCCTCTGTATCTCTCCTTTACTCTTCATTTATTTGTCTCTCTCCATTTAGATATATTCTAGTTCAGTTCAAGAGAGATAAAAATAAATAAATAATCAGAAAGTCCGAAATAGCAGCGTACAAGCCAGGGCAGGGTAAAACCATAAAGAACAGCAAACAACATGCAGGCCAAAAGGGAAACATCAAAACCAGCAAGCATTTTAATAATGGAGATAACTTTTAATATAATATGATCTAATAATATTATTTATTATAATAAATATTAATAGAATCTACTAATATATTATGTTAAAATATAACATATATACTTCATATATGCATCACCTTTGTAATTTGGTATTTTATTGCAATTAATTCTGGAGCATTTTAATTGGTCCATTGATCATATTCACATAATATAAAGAACGGCTTGCTGATCTTTAAAAACATTATATTTTGAAATATTTTGAAAATGTTATATGTATAATTTTTTTAATACTCTATACTATATGGAGAGTACATGTGCTCAGTGGTTTGTGAAATCTGATGCAAAGCATTGTCCAGGTTCAGATGCAGTAAAGTATCCCCAACCCTTAAGACTACCACCACCATGCTTCACAGTTTGTATAAAACTATTACTTTTGTGGATTGTATCGCACGGCAGTCAGCAGCCCCACTCTGTGAGTTTGCTTGGTCTGCCGCTTCATGGCTAAACTGCTGTTGCTGCTAGACACATCCATTTTATGATAACAGCACTTAAAGTTGACCAGGGCAGCTCTAACAGAGCAGAAATGCCACAAACCGACTAATGATCCATCGTCAGTAAATCGAGCAATCAACTGTGGCTTATCGGCCTGAAAGGTCCAAATTAGCATAGTGGTGATTGTAAAGAAGAAGCGGGTTGACGGACATTTTTTCCACCTCTGCTTTTGGAATCTCTCTCTCTCTCTTACTTCCTCTCTCCTCCTACCTCGTCCCCTGCTCGCTGTACTTCTCGGCATGATGTATTTGCAGCGTGGTCCTGGCTTTATAACTTGTCATCAGCGTCTCCAGAGTCAGTGATGGTGTCAGATGGGTAGGCTGTAATAGTGTCAGCCTCAGGACTGCAGGGACATCTCTATTAACCTTCTGCTGAGATATTGCCTGTGTTGAGGATGTGAGTCGACAACACATCGGACATCACTTTCTCATTGCTCAATAGACCGTTCCCTTAGGTTTCGAACCACAATGCCTTCTGGCATCTGCCGTTTTTTTAAACTGTTTTCTTGTTGGCCCCACCGTCTGGAGATGGGAATTACTGTAGGTAGAGTTTACAGAGTGACTGGTGTGATGGCATCTCAAATAGTCATTTTGGAATCAGTTATTTAGTCTAGCCCTGGTCCTGGAATAACCCTGTCCTGCAGATTTTCTCTAAGGACACAGAAAATAAGCTTTTGTTGGCCCACAATTCACACCAGTTCCTCAACCTTATAACTATGTAACTCACATGCTAGTCCTGTTGTATTTATTGTTGTTGCTGAATGGTTCTTGACTTGGTTCTTGGTGTTTTTGTCCCCCAAGAAACACTTTGAGGACACAATACCATCAAAATTGGGAGTATCGTCTGATACCAGTACTAATATGCTACTGCTAATTGCTACAGAACTTCAAAAAGGTCCTCACACCTTACATACTTTATTTACAAAGGCATTTTTACAGAACTGTTAATTCAAGTCAAGTCAAGTCAAGTCAAGTGGGTTTATTGTCATTTCAACTACATACAGAGTACACAGTGAAACGAAACAACGTTCCTCCCGGACCATGGTGCAACATAGACAGTGCATACAAAACACAAGTGCAACACAAACAAACAAGTGCGGACAGACAACACAGTACAGACAGAGGATAATAAATAATGACTGTAGTGTGCAAGTTGTGCAATGTGCGATAAATAGAGTCCAGTGAGGTAGTAAAGTTATCAGTGCAAATGCTTGTGCAAAAAATGCTTCCCATGTTATCTGGGATAAATGGTTGGAGAGAGAGAGGGAGGGAGAGAGAGAGAGAGAGAGGGAGAGTGTAAGATATCAGTTCAGGAGTTGAGTTGTGTTGAGGAGTCTGATGGCTTGAGGGAAGAAGCTATTGCAGAGTCTGGTCGTGTTGGACCGGATGCTGCGGTACCTTCTTCCTGATGGAGGGAGAACAGTCTGTGTGAAGGGTGGGTGGAGTCCTCCACAATGCTGGTTGCTTTGCGCATGCAGCGGGCAGTGTAAATGTCCATGACGGAGGGGAGAGAGACTCCGATGATCCTCTCAGCTGTCCTCACAATGCGTTGGAGGGTCTTGCGGTCAGAGGCTGTGCAGGTCCCAAACCAGGCAGTGATTCAGCTGCTTAGGATGCTCTCTATGGTCCCTTTATAGAAGAGGGTGAGGATGGGTGGAGGGAGACGGGCCTTTCTCAGCTTCTGGAGGAAGTAGAGACGCTGCTGGGCTTTCTTGGCTGTAGAGCTGGTGTTCAGGGACCAGGTGAGGTTCTCCGCTAGGTGGACACCAAGGAACTTGGTGCTCTTAACGATCTCCACAGAGGAGCCGTTGATGTTAAGCGGAGAGTGGTCCGGTCTTGATTTCCTGAAGTCAACAACCATTTCCTTGGTCTTCTCTACATTCCAGTGAAGGTTGTTGACTGTACACCAGTCTGTCAGCTGCTGCACCTCCTCTCTGTATGCTGACTCATCGCCTTTGCTGATGAGACCCAGCGCAGTTGTATCATCGGCGAACTTTATGATGCTGTTAGAACTGTGTTTCGCAACACAGTCATGAGTCAGCAGGGTGAACAGCAGAGGACTCAGTACACTGCCCTGAGGTGCCCCAGTGTTCATGGTGATGGTGCTGGAGCTGCTGTCCCCGAACCGGACTAACTGGGGCCTTCCTGTCAGGAAGTCCAGGATCCAGTTGCAGAGGGGGGTGTTGAGGCCCAGCAGGCTTAACTTCCTCGTGAGGTTCTGTGGGATGATGGTGTTGAATGCTGAACTGAAGTCTATGAACAGCATTCTGACGTAGGTGTCCTTCTTCTCCAGGTGGGTAAGGGAGAGATGAAGGATGGTGGTGATGGCATCGTCCGTGGAGCGGTTGGGACGATATGCAAATTGCAGGGGGTCCAATGAAGAGGGCAGTTGGTTCTTGATGTTCCTCATGACTAACCTCTCGAAGCACTTCATGATGATGGGCGTGAGAGCTACGGGACGGTAGTCATAATTGAAAAATCCTTTAGAAAACCTTAATTTACTATAAGGTGAATTTGCTTTGTAGTTACTATAATGGTGTAGCCTGAGATTAATACCTGTATTGTAAGAGGTCTTTGGCTTAAATAGCTAATTTGTTGGATCATTAGTATGATCCATCACCACCGTATGCATGAAAAGTGTACTCCAGGGGTAGGTCTCATGAAGTTTGAACTTTGACCACTGTTTTCTCTGTGTAGTAGGATTTATTTCCACCAATGGAACTTATACAGGTCATGGGATTGATGCCACAAATGTGCCAACAAAAACATAAAAAAGTGACCTTCATCAAAAACCTGGCCCTGATTGTCCCAAGAGCTGTTTGTGATACGATTTCCCGAACTCAGCCTACCTAAGAGTGGGTTAGGCTTGCAGCATAAACATCATCTTTCATGGTGAGAGGAAAAGTTAGCATAAAGATAGCTGGCTGAGCTAGAAAACTGGCTTTGTGGGGCAGAACCCAGGACCAGGATCTCCAACCACTTCTTCAGACTCACCAGGAGATGTAAACATTATTGACCTCTAGTTTCGCCCTATTCTGACCATTGAAGTTCTCTATCTTCTCTATCTCTCTCCGCAGGAGTTCTCTCTGCTGCGACTGGACGATGTCGCCGACCAGCGGGTAAACATCGTCGGTTTCTCTGTCTTCAACAGGACACACCCCTTCTTCCAGGACTTTCTCCTCAGCCTCAACCGCTCCTGGCAGGAGAACTGTGACCACGCCCCTTTTGCAGGGACACCAGTATGTAATGCTTCATTAGTGGTGATGTCATTATACCATTTCTTTTGACTTTTACTACTCTCTTAAAAGCCAAGTGGATCTAGGCTTTGACTTAAGCACCTAGTGTTTTAGCCAAGTTATTAAAATTCTAACAGAATTATTAATTATGTAGCCTTAAAGGTGCCATAGAATGCATTTAGTGTATATTTTGCTGTTAATTGATGTATACATGGTATATATGAGACTTTGATTTGGGTAACAAAATGCTCACATGCAGTATTACAGGCCTTTTTACAACCCTGTTATTTTGCCTCAGAAAGAAACTAATCAGTGGCAAACAGAGCTTGTAAAAAATAAACAGCACTGCTTTCACTGGCTGGTTCATGTCACCAAGACCGCCCACAGTAGCCACATAACGTAGCATAACCTAGCTTGGCACCGCAACAAAGATTTGACCAATTCTTACCGGATCATGTTGCTTTTCTTTCTGGGTCCTCTTGGTGTCCAGGCAGCATGGTATGTGGTTAGCTTGCTGGAGAGCTGGTAGCTGGTTAGCTTTTCATTGCTACAAAGGCTCCAGCAAACTGAATAACAGCAACAGTTCTAGTTTTGGTCGGCTTAGCATTAGGTTTTAGCTGCTCCACTGGCCCCAATACAGCAGATAACAGCACTGATCCTTGCTTTTGTCAGACTAGTGTTAGCTTTTTTTTTTTTTTTGCTGCTCCCAAAGTAGCAGTTGTGTTTATCCTTGAATGACTATGGCTTGTGGCCTGGGTGGATGTAAATAATTGGGGCCTAAATAAAATGAGCCAGGACTGGTAAGTAATAGTTTGGGGGTTTTGCAATTAGCCATTTTACAGCTCTGTTTCTACCCCTATTCTAAGCCACTTACATGGGTTTTGTTTTTAACAAGAGGAGACACCAGTGAGTGCATTTATATGCACTCAAAAATCTGATTCTGTGGTTATCTGATTATTTAAGTCGTAATTTAAACAGCATACTCCGATTTCTGAGGTTAGAGTGAGGTCTAGAAATCCACTTACGAAATCCAATAAAGAGAGCTGAGAGATTTTAGCTCAGTAATTGTATTTCTCAGAGCATGAATACACCCTTATCTGGTTTCAGTAATATAAACCGATTTCTCTCGGATTTCTCAGTCTGTGTACATGCGAAAACAGACTGTGGTACTAGAAATAAGCAGGCAGTGTCTAACACAGCACCAGCTAGACGGCGACAAAGCACTTCTGGAGCCACTCTGAAACTGAAGGATTTAAATATTCCTCACCTTTTCAATGATGTATGTTCCTATTGTGGCATGAAATTTGGGTTTAATGGAGTTATGTAATAACTAAAAGTTTGGGAGAAGGACCACGCCCATACTCCTCCTCTCCCCTGTCCTTCTTGTGATGAAAATCTCTCGATGGTCCAATTATACTCCACCTCTGCCTGGCAGGGGGTGGGAGTGGGGGGGCAGGTCTGGTCTTGGGTCCCATCAGCTCAAAGCCCCCCAGAGCTCCAGCTCCAGTTCTCCTTCTTTGCCTCAACCAGCAAGCGTGGTCCGCACTTCGCAAACATGTCGTTTGATTTATGTCTAATGTTGTGAGTTTATTGGTTGGTTGCAATGCAGAACTCCAATTACCCAGATTTCCCCCATTATCTGATTACTCAAGGACGTGTAAACGTATTGAACACATTACTGACAGTTTTCCATTCTAGGACACCTTAGGACACCCAGTAGTTCCAGTAGTAGCCTTTTCTAGTTAGCTCATCTGCTAAGTATAAACTAGCCTGTGCAGTGCAGTGTTTCACATAGCTAGCTATGCTTAAACCTGAACATAGCAAGGTCCTATGTTATAGCTAGCCAGTGCTTGGCTCCCATTACTGTACGCTCTTTAGTTTAGGCAGGGCTCAATTTCAGGTTTGTTTTTTTTCATCACAACAGTAGATAGGAGGCAATATGTTTGCACATTCACCATCAATAGTACTCTTCCTAACCCCACAACTGAGGAACTGAGCTTTTATAATTTATCACACACACACACACACACACACACACATACGCACACATGAACATCTGTAGTACACTTTCTCCCTCCTCTCATGCGGCGCTTAAACTCCTTCAAGTCATGCAAAATGGAAAGCTTAAAAGCTAATGAAAAATGCATAGGTGGTCTTTGTTTCATGTTGTCTGACCTCACAGACGCAGAGAAAAGTTAGGATTCATTAGAAGGCCTTATACTGGTTTTCTATTCTAATTAAAGCCTCAAGGTGGATTTTTGTTCTTCTTTTTTTAGGGGGGTGTTGAAAAATCCACAGCTTCTGTTTTTAGAAGCCGTCTGAGATTCTCAAGCCGTGTTTCCCCTTCTAATTAAGTTCTTATCTTTAATAAATCATCAGAAGCTTCGGTTTTGGAGTGTAGCAGACAGACCAGAGGGAAAGGAGCATCCCTCACCCTGCAGTGACACTAGGAACTGTTGCGCTACGCCGGCCTGTTAGGAATGCAGTGTGACAGCGAGGCTGTGCTGTAACATCTCCGCGGTGGTGGAGGCGGGAGAGCACAGTTAAGCCCCAGACTTGGGCTCTTTCATTTATCAGCGTGGGGTTAAGCAGGTGGGCCTGCGAAGAGATTAACCAGGAGACCTGTATCTCACTACATGGCAGTAATGCCCTCCTTCTGCTCAGTGTAGGCAACCTCACACTCTGTCACACACTCGTTCAGCCTTCACCTACCAAGGCCGTATCAGCTGCTAGAGATGCACTCTGCTTTTTCACTAATGTTGATGTTCTAGTTTGGGGGGCCGGCTGATATATCAGCTGGTGTTGAAGCACTGCAGTTTTATCGGGATCAGTGGAAAATGCCACAAGAAAAGCTCTGGTATTGTAACAGAGTTGGAGAAGAAGCAGGATATATGTGCTAAGTAGCTTTATATGGGGAAATCCAAAACTAAGCTGCAAACACACTAAAACAGCAGGGGTCAAGCAAATCCCTAATCCAAACTCTGGACAACAAGGCAAGGGCCAAAATCCAATACAACTAGAAGGAACCAGGGAATGAGGAACAAGAAAACAGCTAAGAAATACATAAAGTAATACAGCAAGACTTCACATATTCAACGCCAGACTAAAGACACAAGTCATATCATAAGAAACGGCCCATGGAAAATGATGGCAAACCCTGGCACAAGCGACAATTCATCCTCAATAACACAGCTACAAGGTTTCTAGTGATATTTTTATTGTAATTGTAAACAGGCTACTTAACAGTTTGCACAATAGTTGGTAAAAGTGTTGCCCACGTGCCATTTAAGTGAGTTTGCCCACCCCTGCAACTATGTAAACAGGAACAAAATGGCACAGGTAAATGGAGCGCACCCACCATAATAAATCCATATTAGCTTTATTATATATATATATATATATATATATATATATATATATATATATATATATATAGCCAGCTCATCCCTGAAATGGTTTCAGTGATGTAAACAGACCTAACATTTAGCATGACATCCCTGCTGGGCATCAAGACTGGCAATCCAGCTCCTGACCAGCAAATTGCATGTCTTCCTTTGAGTTTGATGGACTAGATGGTCATCAGCCTGACTAATTTGACCAAGCCGGTCAAAACCGCTGTTCTTTTTTTTTTTTTGCAAGGATGTTATAGGCCTCAAAAGCCTTGTGTAGGAGAACTGAGGATTAAAAACAATTAGCTAATCCCCAGAAACCAACCAAATTGTGGGAAGATTCAATCAATTAGATTGTTTAACTAAATCAATGGAGTCTGCTTAGTTTTTGATTAATGATAAATTACATGATAATACTATTTTTAGACATTTGGTGCCTTAAATCAGTACCATGGCCTGATTCTCGTATCTGTCGAATGTAATGAATGAGTATTTGGTTGACTGTGGGGTAAGTCAATATCAGTGTCTCACAGAAAACCATTTTCACACTACAGTTAAACTTTTCAGATTTTGAGCTGAGACAGCAAACACCACTATTGACATTTGTTTAAGCCTGTGTTCTGCTGCTGGTGGATCAAGCAATATTGCTGTGATTTTCAATCATAACAGATCCAGCACTGAACTGGTTGAACTGTAGGCAAGTCTGATGTTGGGTAGCAGTGTTTCTCTCTGTGTCAAGACTCATGAATGTTCTTAACTTTTGACCCCTATTAACACAGCATAATCATCTCCCCCATGTTGTCCACTCTACTAGCTCTACTACAGACTGTCTACAGTAACACACTTATCAGTCAGCCTAAACTATGCTGTAGACTAAATGGATGCCACCATGAAGCATCCAAAATGGGCTGTTTTTGCAGCTTAGTTTCTATATGTGGACCGAGGAGCAAACCATTAACAATGTTTACGTAGCACATTGACCTCTTGTCTTTTAAAGAAGTAACAACATTGACTTGTCCCTGATACACCACCTTTAACCCTTAAACTCTCATTGCAACTGCATGGTAGACCTTTTTCGTGATCAAATTGCTTTAATTAAAACTCAGCAAAACCCACCTTTGGTTGTTTGACCTTATACCCCTAATAGTGTATGTAATGTGCGTGGCAGTGTCATAAAAAGATACTGTTGTCTGAAGGCTGAGGAAAAATAAAAGTGTAATGGCAAACACGACTTTTTAGGCATTTACTTGAAGCTACATGGAAAGTTGACCGATTTCATGTTCTGCACCCTAGCAATTGTATTTTTGTTGGATTGCAGAAACAGGACAATAAAATGTATCGCTATGTTACTCTAAAAAGCATGTGTGAGTTGGTTGAGTTGCCCAGTTAGGGTAAACAGAAGATCATATCGCTATTTTTTTTTTTTTTGCTAAACTGAATTTTATCTTAAAAGACATTGACTTTTTACATAATAAGCTGAGCCTCACTAAAGAACACTGTGCACTGAGAAGCTATAGCTACAGCTATTTAGCTATAATCATCACAATTTACTCTAACATGTATCTGATGTTGTAATTCAAGGGATTTCTTAATTTAGGACAACATTATTGTTCTATTTTTAGACAGGGCCTGTTCTCTAATACAATACTGTAATACTAGTTCATGCCTACCATTATCCTAACTGGGCAAGTCAACCAGTTGGTTGACTTGTGTATCTGCTTCCTAAACTGATAAAAAAAATGTAATAGTAAAGAATTTAGGGACATGATTTTACAAATATATATTTTTGGCCAATGTATTTCTTACTGTGACTGTTAAAGGGTTGACCGAGTGCTTACTCCCTGTGAACAGCCCAGACACCAGCCTTAGATGCTCTCTGCCAACAGTGGTCCCATTCCCTTTCACCTCCCTGGCTGTCCAAAAATAGCCTCACACCTCAGAGTTGTCTAGCCAGCCATGTGCTTTTAAAAACCCGCCCACACTGACTCCCCAGACCGAGTCGCAGTGCCATGTAGTAACGCAGTGCAAGCCCATTTCAGTCTATGTTAGCATCAGTGTAGTAATGGGGGTGAGTGGAGAGGAAAAGTCCCTGGCCTGCACTTCAGGACCACGCGGTCAGAAGTAATTGGAATGGTCAGTGTTGCCAGCTTTAGAGAGAAAGAGTTTGGGGGGGGGCTTTTCACACCATCAGCACATGAAACCTTCTTAATGAAGTGGAATATCTAGCTCAGCCAGGACAGGCTTTAACCTCTTGCTCTCTTCTCTGTGTGTGTGTGTGTGTGTGTGTGTGTGTGTGTGTGTGTGTGTGTTTTTGTGTTTGTCCCAGCTGTCGTCAGCATTGCTGTTTGACGCGGTACACACGGTGGTAGCGGCTGTGCAGGAGTTGAACCGTAGCCAGAACGTGGGTGCCACTCAGCTGTCCTGCAAGTCCTCCAAAATCTGGGAGCACGGGACCAGCCTGATGAACTACCTGAGGATGGTAAGAGACCCAGGCCTGCAGGGAGAGGTCACAAGCTGCCAGTCACCTGCTCTACTACAGCAGTGCACACATTTATCATCTCCTACAGTAGTTTTTAAAGGGCACAACCCCAACCTTGAGGGTGTCTGACAAGCAAGGGCCTTTTTATCATTAACTCATGGTGTGTTTAATAGCCTACAGCACAAACTCTGGATTTATTGTCATACATGTCATATATACTTCCTTACCTTTCTGTCCTGTAGGTGTTCCGGGAAGCTCTTCCTAAATCATTGCACATTGCAGGGATTTCCAGCTCTAACACACCCACTTCAACCCAGGAAAGGTTTGCTAATTAGGTGATTAGTTGGAAATGGGTGTGTTAGGATCAGGGCAGGGCAGGGGGTACTCCAGAACCAGGAATTGGGAGAAATTCTAGAGAAATTTGAGTAACAGTTGTTCATAGTTTGGGGGGGGGGGGGGGGGGGTGTAAAAAACAAAGCACTTAATGCCGCTGGTTCCACTGGTCAATCTCACTGCTGGAATTCCACTTTAACATGGAAGATACATGCAGTTGCAGTAAGTAGTTTACATACACACATCATGGACATGAATTTCATGGCAATACTGGGCAATACTGGGGTTTCTTTGAACTGTTTCTTTTTCAGAGCCATAATGACTAAAGCATACACCTATAATAGAAAAGAAACAAGAAATCGGGGCACAACACTTTTAAGTAGTTTTTGGGGGGGGGGGGGGGGGTCTGAAATCAGTATCACTCTTGGTAGCCATCAGCTAGCATGTACACTGTACACTTGTACACTTATTCTGCAGTCTGCTCCAGAAAATAAATAATTGAAAGCCCAATATTGCCATGAGATTCATGATCATGAGTGTATGTAAGCTTCCGACCAAACACACACACACACACACACACACACACACACACACACACACACACACACACATACATATATACACACATTATACACACATTTTATATATATATATATATATATATATATATGTGTGTGTGTGTGTGTGTGTGTTATAGTTATGTTATATACAGTCATGCCCGAAAGTATTCATACCCCTGTCAAAGTTTGACTTAAATTTACTTTTATTTAACCAGAAATTATATTTTTGCCTGGAAATGACACAGAGGCACATGTACAAGAGGCATCATTGTGGGAAAAAATATTTCTCAGCTTTTATACACATTTGAACAAAAAGTGGCATGTCCAAAATTATTCATACCCTTCTCAATAATTAATAGAAAAGCCTTTATTGGCTATTACAGCAATCAAACGCTTCCTGTAATTGCTGACCAGCTTTTTGCATGTCTCCACTGGTATTTTTGCCCATTCATCTTTAGTGATGAGCTCCAACTCTTTGAGGTTCGAGGGTCTCCTTGCCATCACCCTGATCTTTAGCTCCCTCCACAGATTCTCAATTGGATTCAAGTCAGGACTCTGGCTGGGCCACTGCAAAACATTAATGTTTTTGTCTGCTAACCATTTCTTCACCACTTTGGCTGTGTGTTTTGGGTCGTTGTCGTGCTGAAATGTCCACCGGTTCCCAAGGCCAAGTTTCTCTGCAGACTGCCTGATGTTGTTGTTGAGAATCTTGATGTATTGCTCTTTTTTCATGGTGCCATTTACTGTGATCAAGTTCCCTGGTCCATTGGCTGAAAAACACCCCCAAAACATTAGGTTCCCACCACCATGTTTGACAGTGGGGATGGTGTTCTTAGGGTTGAAGGCTTCTCCTTTTTTACGCCAAATGGTGCACACATCATTGTGGCCAAACAATTCAATTTTTGTTTCATCTGACCATAAAACAGAACACCAGAAGTCTTCTTCTTTGTCCAGATGAGCATTTGCAAAGGTCAAGCGGGCTTTTGTGTGCCTTTTTCTGGAGAAGTGGTGTCCTCCTTGGCCTGCGTCCGTGGAACCCAGCAGTGTGCAGTGTCCGTTGAACTGTCTGCCTTGAGATGTCGCCACCAGCAGAGTCCAGATTCACCAGGATGGCCTTGGTGGTGATCCTTGGATTTTTCTTCACCTCTCTCACTATTCTCCTGGCCAGCACAGGTGTCACTTTTGGCTTCCGACCACATCTTCTGAGATTTTCCACAGTGCGGAACTTCTTGTATTTTTTAATAATACTTTGCACTGTAGCCACTGGAACTTGAAAACATTTTGATATGGCTTTATAGCCCTTTCCTGACTTGTGAGCGGCCACAATGCACAGCCGCAGGTCCTTAGTGAGCTCCTTTGTCTTAGCCATGACTGTCCACAAACCAACTGCAGAGAGCTGCTGTTTTTCTCCTGTTGAGTTGATTAAAACAGCTGTTCCCAATGAATCAGGGTAATTAGGATGCTTTAAAACAGCTTGGACTATTTGGAATGGTATAGAACTTTGGATTTTCCCATATACTGTGACAGTTTTCAAAGGGTATGAATAATTTTGGACATGCCACTTTTTGTTCAAATGTGTATAAAAGCTGAGAAATACTTTTTCCCACAATGATGCCTCTTGTACATCATCGTGTTATCTCCTGGGAGATGCCTGTGTCGTTTCAAGGCAAAAATATAACTTCTGGTTAAATAAAAGTAAATTTAAGTCAAACTTTGCCAGGGGTATGAATACTTTCGGGCATGACTGTATATATATTATATTATATTATATATTATATATATTAGTTATATATAAAAATTATTATGAATAATTAATAAAGTAAAAAAAAATGAAATAAAGTGAAATGATCATATTATAATCACATTTAATTTTGTCTTCGGAAATAAAATACATTTAAATTAATTAATTTTTTTAATGTTACAGTAATATTTTATGTCCTTGGCAGTAAAGTAAGGCCACATATAAGAACATGTTGGTAGTGATCTGCCCAGAATACTATGTGCCATAATCATTGCACATAGTATTTTTATGAATGTTATCATTTAGAACAGTTCATTAAATCTACTATAACAGCTCTTTTCAGGCTGATGCTAAAGCTTCAGCTTCAAGGTTCGCAAAGACATCGCACATAAAGAGTGTTACCTTGTAACGTTTTTTTAAAACATTAACTAAATATTTAATTACATTTTAATTTCATTTATAAATTTTTGACCTGATTGCAGCATGACAGACATATATTGTGAGCACAAAAATACCCATATGCATTTACATGTGAACCACTGATCTCCTAACTTGCAGAGCACCACAGCTGGTTAGTCAGAGGTGCGTTCATCCTGAGCAACAGAGATATCTTCTTTAGCCCTCAAACACAGACGACTATCGGTTTATCATTAGTGCACGTCATGCACTTTGCACTATACTCTGCTTGCTAGAAGAGCTTTCATTCCTAAGAAAGCTTAGATGTGGGTCCACTGCCCTCTTTATTGCTAAATCGCTAACCAATTTCCAGCTAACAGTGAAGCGGGGAGCTTTTCTGTCAACACAATCCCATTAATTGCTAAAGCACTGAAGCTTGATGTACGAAGAGCAGCAGACCTGTGGGCCTGATCATGCCTATGTCTGCTTCTTTCCTGGATAGGTAGAATTGGAAGGTCTAACAGGCCACATCGAGTTCAACAGCAGGGGCCAGCGCTCCAACTATGCCCTGCGGATCATGCAGAACAGCAGGGATGGCCTAAGGCAGGTAAAGGACCTTTCAGTTTATTGCAACTCTCCCAGCTGTAGGTAAACGATGCTGCAGTTTTCCTGGCAGTAGCTCAGCAGGCCCTGGCGTGCTCCATCACTCTCAGCTGCAGCGTGAAGCAGAAGCTGTGTTAGTGTTGCTGAGCCAGGTTCATCAGTGTATGGATCACACAGTGTTTTTGTAGTGAACCTAACATCAATCTTGTCGTTGCTTAGAGAAAGGGCATATGATTTTAAACGCTGTTCGTTCAATAGCTAATGTTAGTATTTTTGGTTATGGCTACTGTAGCAAGGATTGGCATGGTTCCTCAATTATCTGGGTAGATATTATTGATTATCTGTTAAAACAAATTAAGTGATAGTCTGTATCTATTTCTGGGATTCAGAGACCCCTCTGGTGACAGTGTGTAATTACACCAAACATATTATGTGTATAACACGTATTTTTAAAGGAGTGGTCTCCTTTCAGAGAGGATGAATGTGATCATTACAAGTTTACATTCCTTCATTCAGTCAGTGGAGTAGTTCAGAGTGGAGTATTCAGAGAGAGCTCAGTCAGAGCTTGGATTAAATGCAGATCCTGTCACTGTCTACACAAAATAATGTATGTATATCCACAATAGTAACTTTGTATTTGAAGGTAAATTAGTTTAAACAGTGTTAGCAAGCTATCTGGCTAGGCTGCTATACAGGTAATGCAATGGTACTATATTACACTGTAGTGCAAGAACACACAAAATCCACAGCAATGATACCCTGCCTGTACGTTTTAGTACCTAGTTGTAAAAATGAAAATATCATACCTGTTCAGCAAGAAAAAGACCAACTCAGCATCACCTTTGAATGCTTTCAAGTCACAGAGATTTCGCCACCTATCCTGGTTTTATCCTGGTTTTAATGAGGACTCAGTCTTGTTGTGCTCTTTTCAGTTCGAATTCTACGTTTCTTTGGTTTGACAGTGGGCGAATGAGCAGATGAAGGCAGAGTTTGCCGTTCTGATACCTCCATGTTTGCAGTAAACGTTCTGATTATATCAGCGTTGATAAATGTGTCGGATCCTCTTTTAAAGGCTGTGCCTGTGACGTGAGTCCATAAAGACATGTGACATGGCAAGAAAAACTCCCAGGAAAACCAGACCACCCATTTGTAAAAGTATATATAACAGGCGTTGCTGGGATGGGTGCTGGGATACTACTGCTTTCAACTTGAGCACAAAAACCTTAACGACTGTCGCTTCCTTCAATCTATAACCTAATCCAGAGTGTTATTATTTTAAAGTTTTGTTATCTGATTGCTTTCTCTTACTTTTAGAATAGCTTATAATATAATAAAAAAATCTCTTATAATAGAAGAAGGCAAAACTATTTAAAAAAAAGAAAAGATTACATCTGCACTTTTCTATGGAGCCAAATGATTATAGTTAATTATATTGGCTTGGTGGATGATTCACAGCAGAGAAGACATCACTCATATTGTGAAAAAACAAATTTCAAGTAAGATATGCTTTGCCCCTCACAAAAAAAGTGAAAGGGTGGCGTAGTAGGTATGCTGTTCTCTGTTTTGGAAAAATTGTGTGAAGACCTTTACTTTTCAGGAGCCGAAACTTCAGAATTTATATAAACTCAGAAGTCTGAAACTCATTTTGAGCTGCTTTTGAAGATGAACACAATGGGACAAAGCAGAAGTCAAACTAGTTCTTTTAACGTTTGTCAGACGTTCTTGTTACTGTGACCCAACTGTCAGGTCAGCTTGGTTGTTGCTATGCCCGCCCAGGGGAGGCATTTTTACATTGCTCTTTGCCACCTGATAAATCATTTTTGGAATGTAAGGGTAGTTGTAATGTAATCGTACTAGTGCGATGTTCAAACTTTTATTCAACACAGAATCTGTGTTAAATTCATAGAAATTGTCATTTTAATGCTCTTTATGTTGAGAAGAATATTTGATGGGCACCAAAATGCTTGCAAGTACCACTGTTTTTACTTACTAAAACTGATACATCCCGCGCAGGACGTCTGGAATTGAAAATATAAGGTTTGAGGTGAAGGCACTGAAATCTTTCTCTACAATTATCCCGACGGCGGGTAATTATCGCTCTTGGAGCCTCTGGGATTTCTTCTTTGTCTGTTTTGACAATAATGGTGCTGTCATGTTGACCCTGAGACAGAGGCGAGAACGAGACAGCATGTATTCGGCGATGCCGTGATGAGGTCAGCGAAGTCACAGCCTTTGTGTTGGAATGGAGAGAGCAGTATTTTGGAGAGGAAAAAAAGCTATAATAGTTGCCACTCTCGGATAAAGGCCGGATCATTACTGTAGAGCTTTGCACCAGGTTCAAGCAAGGGCCTTCAGGGCTGGTTTAATGCTTCGAAAGAGCCGAAGTAGCACGCATTAATAAAGAAGCTTTTTGTTTCACCCTCGAGCTGCATTTGCCCGCTTTTCGAGAGTGCTTTCCGAAACCAAGGAAAACGGCCGTTTAAGATAAACAGTGTTGACGTGACTGGGCCTGTTACGTCCGTTGTCTCGTCCTTTCTGCTGGTTGACAAGCAAGCAAGGCCTACAGCTGTCACAAAGCAGGCTTCAGTTAGATTGACAGTTCAGTCCTAGGCCTCGAGTGACCCCGTCACCTTTGATGTCCAAAAACACACACACAACCACTCACATATATCCACACACACACATACAAACCACAGGCACAGCATTCTGTTCCACCTATAACCTTTGGCCTTTTTTCTTTTTACACACAAGCACACTGACGTCTCCGCCTGATAGCCTTGTCAGTGATTGATTGAGTGATGGCTAGTGAAGGGAAAAGGCCGTTCGCTCAGTATTTCGGACATGAGGCAGACAAATCAGACTGGCAGCTCGTTTTCACACCTCTCTTTATTAGCCTCACTCTGACGTCTCTGTTTTGCCTGTTAAGCGATTCATATCTGGCGCCTGGTTTTGATAGAGTCTGTCTATCCCCGCGCTCAGCCCGCATCCCTTAAGGCCAAGCCAGCCTTGCAGGACTGCGAAAGCTAATCTGAATGTCACCCCGCCATTACGGGGACAGCCATTCCTCCGCAGGTCATTGTCAATCTCGCAGTGCATTCGGTTATTTTGGCAAACTAAATTTGACCGTAGACTTTTCTGGAGTTTACTGCTTTACTGAATGTTTTATTTGAACCCTTCAGCAAGCAGCTTCTGGCTATCTCTGTCAGAGTTCATTCTTTTAGATTATACATCATCTGCAGGGGAATTGTCAGACTGTACATGCAAATAGGATATGTTAAAATATTGAATATGGTTGTTTTTTTTTAGCCTTTTTAATAATGATGACACTCAACTTCCAGTTCTTTAATATACTATATAAACTGATCAACAAAAATGACCAAATCTGTTGCAAAAAAGTGGGTAACACGATAAAGTCAGTCAGTGCTGTATCTTAACCACCATGATATTTTATATGACCTCAGTAAAAGCCAGTCAGAATCTGCATGTTAATGAACTCATTTGAAATAATTACCAAAAATCTCTTTGGGTACCAAAATGGAGCTAAAATCAGAGCTATGGGTTCTAATAAAAGGAGCAAAAGACCTGTTTGGTCAAATACAGCAAAAAATGAAATACACCAAAATGAATGAATTAGAAAAGTGCATTTACTATGGTATCTGGTTATCAGTACTGGTTAATTTTATGTTGCTAGGTGGTTGCTAAGTTGATGCTGTGGTCTACGGGTTGTTTGCTACTGCGGTGCTAGGTGGCTGCTAAGGTGTTGCTATAGTACAGGTGTTGTTTGCTAAGGTGTTGCTAGGTTGTTGCCACAGTGGCCACTATGTTTTATGTTAATACGTTTGGAGTAAAAGTCCAAAAGCTCAATTTTCCTCCAAAAGGTGGAATTCAATAACATTTGAATAATAGACCTGTCTCCAAACACATTTGGCCAAAGTGTGGGTTGCCAAGATCATTTACCCAAAAGCTCGTCCAAGCACAGACAGTACTGAGGAGCAAGGAAGAGAGAGGCGTGTGCATTCTCTCAGCTAGTGTGTGGGCAGTTGGCATCATCACTGTGACCTTTCTTAACATTTAACCATTCATTCCTATGGAGAAAAATGTACGGTAACTATACGAAAATTGTCTTTATAGACTTTATAGACGGGCAGTGGTGGCTCAGGGGTTAGAGCGCCTGGCTATTGATAACAGGGTTGTGGGTTCGATTCCCGGGCTCAGCAAGCTGCCACTGTTGGGCCATTGAGCAAGGCCCTTTACCCCCTCTGCTCCCCGGGCGCTGGAGTTGGCTGCCCACCGCTCTGGGTGTGTGTACTCACTGCCCCTAGAAGGGTTAGATGCGGAGAACATATTCGCTGTACATAGTACAGTGACAAATACATGCACTTTTACAGGTTCATAAAGCATAAAGTATAAAACTGCTCTTTGAGTTTTACGATTGTGCCAAATCTAGTGTCTGTAGCTTGAAGATTGTGACCTGTAGAGAAGTTTGAATCATTGCTTAAAAGTTTACAGACACGTTTAAGTGCATTCCTGTGGGGAAAAAAACAATTCTGTAAAAATCTGTTGCTACGCGAAAACTGTTTATCTGATCACAATGCTGTATACAAGGTCACATAAAACAATTAGACTGAACAATATTAATGCAGGGGGGACTCGATATGCAGCTTTTACTAAACTTCCGTTATTAATATGAAATTTAACAGCAATTCCATTTATTTATTTTTTAATCCATCCTTCTGTCCATGTTCATTTTATCACTTAGCATTTAACAAACCTGGTCTACTTGGTTTAGCTTTGACTGGCCTACTGCAAGGTTCCTGGTATAAGACAAACCTGTTTCTGGCTTGGCTCTATGGTTCCATTTCTGCAGTATGTTTGTTTGTTTGTTTGTTTTGGAGTAACATGAAAAACATCATAGGAGTGCATTCTTCCCTAAATACACTTGAACATCATTGTACATCAAGCATTTAGGGCTGAGGTTCCCTTGAGCAAGGCACCTAACCCCCAGCTGCTCCCCGGGCACGGATGTAGCTCCCTATGGTGTCCACTGTCACAGAAGGGTTAACTGTGGAGGCTATGTTCCGCCGCACTGCTGTGCGATGGCCATAACGGATGATCTTAATTATTTTCATGCGCGTTGTGTGATTTCCCAGCTTATGAGTAATTGGTATGGCTTTACACAGTGCTGTTCTGCCCACCAGTGGGACCGTACTGTCCAGGGACCGCTCATGGCAAATCCCACCACTGAGACCATTCGCATGATAAAAGCGCTCATATCATCAAATCTGAATTCTTCTCACGTACCAATAGCTCTTCCATACTCCCATACTCCTGCTCCATATATGCAAATTAAGCATATATATATATATAATAAGCATATATTATTTTTGTCTTCACATTTCTGTGATGTCACAAAAAGACAACAACACATGCACACACTGGATAGCACATATTTGGCATGCAGTGGTGTAGTCCACCCACTTTCATTGGAAGTGTTATGAGAAGTGTTTCCACCTGTACAATACAGGTCAGCCAATCAAAAGAGAGGTTGTTTACATATTGCAGTCTTACATATTGTGACCTTGTTACCTTCAATTTTGAGTATTTTTGGTGCATAAACGTAGGGTATGGAAATTTTGAAAGGGAGAAAACTTCCAGACAACAGAACCAGCCATATCTGTCGCACTGGAGTCAGACAGCAAGCTAGTGAATATATAGCACTGGGACAGTAGAAGCTAATGCTGCATGATTGCAATCACAGGTATTATGAACAGTTTCCTGCCTGTAATGATAATGACACCAGTATGTGTGTGTGTGTGTGTGTGTGTGTATATGTATGTGTGTGTGTGTATGTGTACTTGGTTTACTTTGTAATTAGACTGAGATGGGGAAAAAAAAAGCCACATCCTCATTGCTGTTGTGATGGCTCTGTCTGAAACTGGCAGCCATTGGAGATATGTGGCTGCCTTGGCAACAGCCCTCTGAGCTTACAGGCACACACACACATGCTAACAAATACACACACACACACGCATTCTCCCATCCACATCATATGTTGACACAGATGCTAGAGGCTAAAGGCAGTTTGGTAAGTTACATCCTCACCCACACTGCTGCCAGTCCCCAGGCCTGCGAGGATCTTGGACAAACAGGCGAAGGAACTTTGTTGCTAACAACAGAGGAGAGAGAGAGAGAGAGAGAGAGAGAGAGAGAGAGAGAGAGAGAGAGAGAGATGTTGTGTGGAGTCTGGCTGGCTCATCCAAGCCTTGAGGCTATTGGCAGCTCGGTTCCTGCCCACTGGCTCCTCCACAGATCAACCCACGTGTGCACACACACCCCCTCGGGAAGGCCCCCATGAGCCTGGCCGGCCCTCTTCACCAGCTCGGCCAAATTGAATTTCACTGGCAGGCATTTCGCATGTCTGAACTGCACGTCAGTCAGCGAGAGCTGCAATTTCACTTCAGTTACTGCTCTTGTCAAAAGCTGTTTGTCAAACCCAACTGGGCTGTCGAGGCGACGCGCACAGGCTTCCCGAGACTTTTTTTTTTCTTTGCATGTGTCATTAGCCGTAGCTTTTAGAGAGAAGACTAATGCTAGGTGTATTTGTGTGCAGGGATGTCGGAGTGGTGACAGTTGAAGATGGAATGTAAGGTTTTTTAACATTCAGTGTTCAGCTTTGTTAACACCTATGTCAACCGCTCATACCTAACTGGTGTGCTTTGAGGCTAACTCATGAATATTATGTGTGAAAGAACTGAAGGAGGCAAGTCACTCTTTTTCAGGAGCTAATTAGTAATAGATTTTAACACCTTATGGTCCCCGTACTAGTTTTAAAGCTTTAAAATTTGAGGAACAGTCATATTTCTGTAACAGGCACAGTCTCAAACTCCACCAGCTTGTTTTATTCATTCATTTATTTATAGTCTATTCGTTTTAGCTCCAAAAATGAATGTATACAGGCATAGTTGTTAAACATAACTTTATGATTAACCCTCTGGAGTCTACAAACATGTAAGTGTGTCACATCTGTTGTTTCTCAGTGTTTTTAGCATTATCTTTGCAATAATACAGGGCTGAAATACATTTCCTAAAACTCTGAGTCCGCCCTTTCAATTCCATAATGCTACGAGGTCATACAGCGCACTACCAGAAGATGGGTTTGAGGTACTCATCTTTACCCTGTCTAACTGGTGGATTCATGTATCCATCATCTGCCTCTTATCTGTAATCTCTGGTAGATCCATTTCAAGCACCAAAACAATTGGTCCACATCAGTAAAGGTATGTTTTTAAAGGAAACTACTACAGAAATACTAAATATTTCTCAAATCTGAGTTCATTTTTTTAGCTTTAGGGTCGAGTATGTCTTCACACAATGCTCTAGGTCACATGGGGTCTCATTACAGAGAGAGCTGAGATGGATCTGAACATTTCAACATAAAACAAGTGGGTATTATCTAATAAGAAAATGCCTTTAAAGGCGAAAAAACATAAGAAGGCATGCAAAAATCGAGAAAATGCCCAGAGGGTGTTTCCAGGGGGTTAAGCTTTTCTTCCTGCTAAAAAAACAATATGACAGCATCCAAAATACAGCATATGCTGGTTTTGCTAGTGATCAGATATGCTAGCTTATGCTTAGCTGACAGAAAACAGTAATGTCTACTTACATTGAATGAAATATCATAACCCTGCTGAGAAAAAGACTAGTCAATGTGGTTAGGCTGGTTGACCAGATCTTGGCCAGCATAGTATATGTTTTAATAGTAAGTTTGATGGTTTGGCTGATTTTGGCCTGACCAAAATAGTTGACCGGCGTGAACAAGTTTGTTGACCAGCGATGATCAATCAGCCTGACTACACTGGTCCACCAGTATGATCTTCACTAATGGCTTGGTCAGGCAGATAAAGCTGATAGACCAGCTAGTTTATCAAGAAGAGCTAAGCTGGTCAACCATCCTATCCATGGTGACCATCAAAACAAGCTAAGACCATCTGAAATTTCAGCAGGGATAATAGCCTACTATAATAACGATGCCAGTTATATCGACAACCAGTTATATCAGGCTATGGTGAGCTATGGAGAATGTTAGCTAATCCTAGCTAATGTTAGCTAATCAGGTCCATGTAAAAAAACAGTAAATTAATAAAACATTTTTATTCATTTCACAAAGTAGTAAGTAGTAAAACGCTGCGCAGCAGACATGTATACAGTACTAGAGACTTGAGTAAAAGAACAAGTGCTCTATCAAAAAAGTGACTTAGAAGTAGAAGTGTTCTTTAAGCTCTATACTTAAGTGGAAGTATTAAAGTATTCAACAGTTTTTGTACTTAAGTATTGCAAGTAGTTTTTACTGAAATGTACTACTTAAGTACTGAACGTAAAAGTACAGGTACTGTTTGATGTAGTTTTTACAGAAAGCAGTGAAAAGTCTGAATATCATTGTTTATATTATGTCAAATGCTCAGACTTAAGGACTGTCACAGTTGCTTTGGCTGTAGTACAAGGACAGGAAAGTACGAGACAGGTGGTGATGATGGTGTTTCTTCTAAACTATGGAAGCTATAGCGTACTGTATCAGCGGAGTGAAAGGAAAAAGGGCAGCATGTGCGCTCCCGGCTTGATCGCTTGTTCTGCTCAGTGTTGAGGCGGCTTTATCAAACCCGGTGACGGTGCCATCTAGCGCTCTGGCGGTGATAATGTGTGTTTAAAATGATTCGTACCATTTTTACACAGCCTCACAGCCTGTTACTGTGTGAAAACTGACCTATTGAGTGGGTTGAATGGGTGACACAGTCACTAGGCCAAAAACAGCCTACCCTGTAAGCTAATCCAACTGGCTCAACCCTGCATATGCGTAGACTAAAGGCAGCCCAGTTGGCAGGACTAACGTTAGCATTTAGCGCTACCAACTGTCAGGTACAAGTATTACAGCAAGGCAGACTAACCTAGTGACCGTTTTGTAGCTAAGCTAAAGCTTGAGCATCAAGCCAGAAGGTGCCCTCATTACATTCTCTTCACAGGCAGATTGTAGCTTCCCGCTGCCTAGTGTTTCTTATGGCTGAGATAAGCACCATCTTGCCCAAACCTGTGGATGGCAACTGCTTCATGTGCTCTCTGCCCTGCCATCGCCATAAAGAGCTCCATTAAATCCAGCACTTTCCCACACAGAGAGACACAGTAGCCTCTCTCTCTTCCTCGTCCTCGCTCTTCATTGCTTGCTAATGAACAGAGTAAAGAATAGCTGGTACTGGTAAATATTTCCTGCGGCGCGTGCTTTAATTCAGGACAGGCTGTGTTTTATTCATTAATGAGATAGGTAATGAGCGATATAAAGAGACCTAATAAGCGTCAGCATTCTGCCCCCTACGGCAGATGGTGTTCTGCCCTGGCCCATGCTGGCAAGATAGAGGGAGAGAGACAGAGAGTGTGTGAGTGCTCTTATAAAAGCAAGGAAGTAAATGGACAATATAATGCAACCTGTTCAAGTTGTCTGTGTGGTGTATTAATTTAAGCTCCACAAGGGGGAGAAAATAAATGCTGTTAAAAATGACAAGGATCCAGTTGTCTTTGCTTAACAGGCCTGTTGCTAATGTGTGTGTGCTGTGAAATAGGATGGGGGCGCTGTAGGTCGGCGAGTGAGGTGATGCCTTTCAGTGTTACAGATTTGATACAGGGTGACCATGCTGACCTTGGTGCAGGACGACTGGGCATGAAAGGTCTCTCAGGGCTCAGGCTGAGTGGAAATGCCCTTCAGGAAGTGTGAGAAATGAGGCTGGCTGGTTTGGGGCACACTGCCAGCCCTGGAGGCCCCCGGTGCAGCGGTGCAGCGAGGGCTTCTCTCTCTCTCTCTCTCTCACACACACACACAAACACACACACACACACACACACACACACACACACACATGCATGCATACACCGGCCTCTGTACAAGCATAACTCCACCCACACACGTCTACATCTACACTGGTCTAACCCACACAAATAATGAAGCTCCAGCATTAACGTAGCACACGCACTCTGTGCTTGTCTTGCCCTCTCTCTTTGCCTGGCCTAGCCCTGGAGCTTTCAGGCCAGGCTCTGGAGAGGCAACTCAATTGTCTTTATTCCCCCCATCGATAGCATCGCAGGCTATTAATTAGGCAGAGCGCCATGGCCCCTTAATTGCAGTCAGAAGCTGGCTGTCGAGGCTGAGCCGCTGTTTATTTGTTTGCCTCCGTTGCTGCAGGGCCAGGCGCTGCTCGCCTTGCGCCAGCCATGGGCTGCTCCTGGCGAGAGGCGATTTAGTAATTAAGTTTGGTAATGGAGGCAGTTCATCAAGGACCACGAGCGCGCCACCTGTCGCAGAGGCTGGGCGGCAGGGCAAAGAAGAAGACAGGCTGTAAATATGGTGGACTGCCTGTGGAGTCTTTGTGGCTCTGCTGCTGTCCAGCCTGCCTGACTCCATGTCTAGGGTAGAGCTTTAATCAGGTCTGGATTGTTGGCCCTAATCTAAATTTATACTGGCAAAATTCTGTCCAATCCACCAAGTTTTAATTATTGGAATTTTGCCAAAAGAGTTGTTGTTTCCTGAGTTGATGTTTCTCTAGAATGGATGTGTCTGATAGCCTGCAATGGACTGCTGGACCCTGTTCAGGAGGTATTCCTGCTTTGCACCAAATGATTCCAGGTGGGCTCAAGACCCACTGTGACTCTGAACATGTTCATCTGGACTGCCCTCGCTTCCTTTCCATTGCTTTCCGAGAGCCAAAGAGACCACAGCATATCACTTATGCTAAGGGCCAATGCTATGTTTCATAAATTCTCCTGAAGAATCCGTGTCCAACCTTCTAATGACCGTAGCTTTTTGGAGCATTTCTTCACAGTGGGAATCTACTGTTCCGCTTGTCACAAGCCGTGGAATCAAACATGGTGATTTAGCCTGCTAACTAAGCTAATCCGATCAGTCACACATCCACAGTTCAGAAGGAATTTCTATTATTGTTTTGACTTGAATTAAAACACATAATTATTGATTAGTTTCACATAAAGCAAGCAATAGAACATCTGTACTTTATAGAATTTTGCTTACTGATCCATACTGACTCTTTTTTAATCAGCTTTTTCATGTGCAGTTAGTTTATACTAATGATTTACCCATTGGCTGGGCTGCACTAACACTACCCCAAATCTACCCAGCACTGTGGAAATAACCCAGCAAAATGCCCCAACAGCATCAACCTCAGCCTATAGCTACACACTGAGGTATTTTTCTTTTTTTTTTAATTTGACAGTAAGACATACTAAATCACATCGAACTGACTGAAGATCTGGTTGTGGTTTGAGTGGGGAAACAAGTTGTCCAAGCTGCTGTCTAAACTTTTGACTAGTACTATATATGGTATATCCATCAATGCAAGTCTCAGGTCAGTTCTTTATGGGCCTTTATCAGCGTCTTGATCTGCACTGCTGCTCTCTGTTCTAGTGTGGCAGATGTCAGCACTGACACAGCACTGCCAGTTAAAAGCAAGTCTGGAAAAGGCAATTTTCATAGTTGTTGGGAGCTAAAGTGAGCATGCTGAGAGAGTCACCCTGACACCTAGTAAGGCAGCTTAGACCTGGCTTATTCCTCCTGGTGTCTCTAAAGCTCCAAATGAGCATCTCCCTGTATTGTCAGCCCTGTCTTGGTGCTCCCACCACCATTTGATGCCTTCTACCCGAGGAACGTCTCTGTGGAATGAGACAGAATCTTGAGGAATCGTTAGCGACGCTGTTCGCTTTGGCATTATCGTTGAACGATGCCGCAAAAGTCCTGGTTTATGCCCTCATCGGGCCGTCGATGAAACCATCATGGAAGCCATAACTGTCGGCTGTAACATCCATAGTTTGTGTCGGCTCATGCGTCCGCCCGCGGACAGTGTTAGGAGGTGTGTCGTGAATTATGGAGGACAGAGCCCGCCCGTAGCTGGAGCTCGCAAGAGGTGAATGATGAAGGCTCCAGTCCCGTGGGTAATAGGAAACGATGAGGATGAGTGTGTGTGTGTGTGTGTGTCTGTTTGACAAATGGTACTATGTGACGGTCAGGTCAGGAAAGTGTGTCTAAAAAAAAAAGCGTGACTCTCCTCGAGCTCTTCCCCTGAAGCTTTTAACAGGGCCATCTCCCAGTCCGCATGTCATCATCTGATGAGGTCTTTACAGCTAATTGGTCAGTGCAGGCTCAACCTTAACACTGCTCAAGAAAGACTGTCTCTGACTATCCCTAGGAAAGGAAGAGAGAAAAAGTGCGAGAGGGAAAAAGAGAACACAGAGAGCATCCCAGGGGGTCACCCGGGCTTATTTGCAAGATGTGTCTCCCTTTAACTGAGGAGATTAAAGCCAGTATGTGGGCTTTTTTTTCATTGTGTGTTTTGACTCCCTAATTGGAGGGCATGAGTGTGATTCAAATTGCGCTGGGCAAATTAGATTCTGTGATTGCTGACCACACTGGAGCAGGAATTGTCATCGTCTCCACTCCTTTCTTCTCTTTTCTTCTCCCTGGCACTGTGACTGAGCGCGATATCAGGCTCTTCCTCTTTTGTTTTGGCACTGTGCATGCAGGCTGGAGATGGGGAATAGATCAAACGCCGAATGGATGAGCTACTTTATGCGATCCCCCAGCCTGAACGGATTTCAAGGATGACTTGGTTCTTAGGAGTTTTGTGTCTGTGTCTGTGTCTGTGTGTGTGTGAGTGTGTATGTCTGTGTCTGCGTGTGTGTGTGTACACTGTTGCCTCTTGCCGCTCAACTATTAGGATCTTGAGCTTAGCTACAGAGCCATAACAGCTCAGTGGTCTCACTGGCATGTAGAGTGCATTCGCTGGTGGTGGTGTCCCCTGTTCCTAGACTGGAGAGAAAGAGAGAGCAAGAGAGAGAGAAAGACAAAAAGAAATAAGGGAGACAGGGCACCCCTGGCACTGCTTTAATCCCTTTTGTCTTTCACATCTCTCCAGAACTTTTTGCAATAGAAACCCATCCCCGGCCTCTGCCAAAGAACAACCCCAGAGAGTGCCGGGAAGATAGAGATGAATGAGAAAGCGAGAGAGAGCCAGGGAGCGGGTGAGGCAGGCACAAGAAAACCACAGAGAGAGGCACTGAGATAGAGAAAGTAAGGAAGTGGATGACAGGGAGCGATAGAGAGGGACAGTGAGAGATTTGGCTTCAGCTAATCTCTTGTACCAGCTCATAGCCTTAGCAGGACAATAGGTCGGTAAAAAAAAACGAACAAACAAACTGGTGAGTGTGTGGGGGTGGTTGTGTCCACCCTTTGATGCGCTCCTCGTTATGGGAGCAGCGGCGTGGCATGGTGCCGATGGATAATGGTGAATAATAAATGCCTAGATTGGCTCAGGGAATAGCAAGGGCTTATGCGAGTGTGTGTGTGTTTCTCCTTGTTGGCGTGTGAATGTGTGTGTTGGTGGTTGTGTTGCTCCAAATTGAAATTTTGATTGTGGGAAAAGGTCGCCTCTTGAAAGGAAGTAAACTGTCCTGACCTTTCGGTCCCGGCCTTTCCCTCACACATACAAGTCATTACCCGGCCAACGAAACCTGCTGCAGCACCAAAAGCACCATCAGTGCCTCCAAGATCTTCATTCTGTAGCTAATGGCCACGGGAATGCTATTCTGATGGCAAGCATCATAGACAAAATCCTCGGCTCTGGAAGACATCAGCACAGAGCCTTCACTTGCAGGGATTAGCTTTGAGAGGGGTATGAAACTATGGGCTTGTGATTGATCTTCTAGCACCGGCCTGGTGGTCTTGCTGAAGTCAAGTCAGACTGTGTTATGCTAGTGGAGGCAAAACACAACCATCAATCCATTGAGGATCACCCAAAAACGCTGTAAATCTTCTCAGAGGTGGGAACGAGAACTAAAAAAGGGATTTCAGAAGAAACTGAAAGCTCTCATTGGGAGGCACTTGTGCTTTATTTACAGTCCTCACTCTTTCCCTTAGTCCTGGGATCAAGGGTCTTGCCTTATTTGCCGTAGAGGTAAGCAGGTCTCCAGCTCTGGTCCTGAAGTATCCCTGTCCTATACATTTTCATAGTTTCCCTACTTTAAAACACCTGCTTCAGATTTGGTGGATTGTACTTGAGAAGGGGATGTTCCAGGACCCAGCTTGGGGAGCACTGGCCAGAGGAAGGACACTTGAGTGTCGGTTTCCTGGTTCAGCATCAACATCCCTGGTGGATTGACCTCACGTCTTGCTTTGAATGCCTACCCTACTGAGCCATCACTACCTGACCATTTTCTTTCCACTCTGTGTCTTCCTAGCAAAGCCATGCTTTTTCCTTTGGCTGGTCTCTACATGATATCCTGGGGAGTGGTAATTTCCAGGGGTCATGGTGGCTCTGAGCCTATCCCTCACCCCCTGCCTCTGCTCCTTAGGTCTTTCCATTGATTCCTGATCCTTCCTTTAACACACAGTCCCCAGTCAATCTTCTGCCACCCTGCTGGCCTCCATTAACTGGCAGATTTGCTGGCAGGAGAGCAGTCATGGCCAAGAAGATAATTACGTAAAGAGCGGCCGTGGGATTCGGCACATTCTGGGTGGTCCTTGGCCCTCGGGTACATGCAACACAACATGTCTGCAATGTGCATTAATCAGAATCCTTTAGTCACACTGCCAGGCTCCTTGATCCTGTGAAAGACCCCTTAGGAAGGCGTGCAAATTTGGCTAGTTATTAGCAGCACGTAATGAGTGATGTCAAGCGCTGTAGACGACTGCTGGAACAGGCCCTCTATGGAGGCGTTATGGGTTTTATTTAATGGCTGCATTTGTGTTTAGACTGCAGGAAATAAATGTGAATGGCGCTGATCTGGCGTGAGTGTAGCCCCCATACCGAGAGCGTTACTGTGTCTGCAGTTGGCTAGAGAACAAACATGGAGAGGAACCAGGTGGTAACATTGACTTTGAGTGCCAGTCTAAAGGAAATTAATGACATTCAACATTTCTAGCTCTTGATTAATCATGGTCTTGGTTTAATTAGCAGGACATGGACGCTATCAAGACAATTATCCCCATTTACCTCAGCTTGTTTCTTGTGTTTTTCTGTCTTGACTATAATTAGAGAGCTGCCCTTTTAGCACATAGTGCGAGCTACCATGGGCAACAAGTCCGCTTTCAACCCAATTGTTTTGATCATTTTCTTCCTGGGACATAAAATGGTCTAAAGATTTGTCACACTGTTAAATCAGCCAATTCTGCCAACTTCTATTTAAATCAGCTTGAGTTCTGGAAAGGTCCTCGGACTGACACTCCCACTTTCGGCCTTAGCATGCGCAGCTTGGCTGTTGTCTTCATGGGGCCTGAAACTGTTAAAAGATTTTTTGCTTGGTAAATTATCCAAATCTATTGACTTAAATTATCTGTAATGTTCTAGAGTAATGTAGAATCGCTTCAGCTCAGATCCTGGGGTAGGGTTCGCCCACGTTACAGAAATGAAGTCATCATTTTATCACATTCTGCTGGCTTGTTAATGAATGCATGTATACAGTTCGTGCTCATACATGTTTGAGGGGGTGTGTTATAAAAGTGTACGAGTTCTCCTGTGCTCAACCCACTCATTAAACTGTGTGTTTCTTTTTCAGTGTGCGTTTGTGCATGTGTGTGTGCTCTGCTCTGAGCGTGTTTTGTTCTCGGCACTTGTCAGAGCTGTGCTGAGTAGAGGGCCACTCTGGGTGCAGTTCCTCCCTGTTGGCGGCCGGCCAGGTTCCCTTCCTGCACTCAGTTCCTCTCTGTTCCCGCCTCTGTGCCTGCGGTGGCTGAACTTACTGCCTCCTACACCTCCCCCTTCTTCCACCCTTACAAGTCTAGAGATACTACTGTCATTTTGCTGCACACTCTGCTCTTACCAAGCAGATTAATAGGAATACTATACTGATGTTAGGTAGGGTCTCCTTTTACTATTGAAAACAGTCGTTAGAAGATCAGCTGTGGTCATGAGGACATGCACATGGTCAGCAGAAATGCTCATAGGCTTTGGCATTTAAGAAATGATTGATTGGTGTTAGGCTCAGAATGTGCCATGGAAACACCCCCTCCACACCATTACACCACCCCCCCACCAGCCTGAGGTGTTAGCACAAGGCAGGTTGGCTCTATAGATTCATGCCGTTAGTGCCAAGTTTTGACCCCACCATCTATGCCCCTTAGCAGAAATCACAATTCATCAGAGCAGGCCCCATTTTTACAGTCTTTAACTGTCCAGCTTTAGTAAGTCTGTGTCCACTGCAGCCTCAGGCTTGTTGTAGCCTATCCGCTTTGAGGTCTGATGTGATGTGCATTCTGAGATGCTTTTCTGAGTTACTGTAGCCCTTCTGTCAGGTTAAAGCGGCCTGACCATTCTCTGTTGAGCTAATTATTTTTCTTAGTTCCTATAATCTGTTGTGCTGAAAGGTACAGGCAATCAGAACCGTATTTGCATCATTCACATCTTAACTATGATCATCCAACATCCTGTTGCAGAGTGCAAAAAAACTTCACAGCAATGTTCCATAATCTAGTAGAAAGCCTTTGCTTGACCATAGAGACAGGCACTCCAACAAAAGCAGGACAAACTCTTTGTAATAGCCTTGATTTTGGAAGAAATAATGAATATGCAGGTGTCCCAGTACTTTTGTCCATATAGTGTATGTTGGGCAACAATAGATTTGGGTTGATTTGATCCTCTTGGTTGGACCTCTAGCAGGCAGAAGCCTTCAGAATAAAGTTCCTTATTCAGCCCAGCTATTTGACATGTTGCACAGCCCATCCAACCCCCTCTGCTGGGGCGAGAGCTAAAAACCACTATGACAGCTGTGCCAAAAAATATGAAGGCTGGAGCACATACCGAGCCATTGTCCCAAAGCACTAGGGGAAGGCCACTGCCGCTGGCTCAATGACCTAGGGCTAAAGGTAAAGGCAGAACCCATCAGCCATATCCTGGAACAGTCCAAAAACCTCCATCCTCCCAGAAAGGCCTCATCTCATTTGTCCGAGCAGGTGAGAGGTCAAAGTCCAATACCAGAGCAGCTAAGGGAAACTCTCACTACAGTCAATGATTGGCAGCTGAAGGTGGATGTGGCGGTGGATGTGAGACCGCGTTGCACCCTGACATCATCCTCTTCTTAGCAAACAAGTGTCCTGCTCGAGTTTAAAGTACCTTGTGAGAATAGAGAGAGAATAGAGGAGGCCAGTGAGAGGAAGCAGGTCTGTTAGAACACTGCCACAGACAGGGGGGAGGGAGTGCTAGATGCATGCCAGGAGAAGTCGGTTACAGAGGATTTATAGGCTATCCTCACTTCAAAGCCTATAGCCTTCTGGGTATTGCAGGACAGCACAAGAGAAGAGCTCTTGTCAGAGGAACAGCAGAAGCAGCAGAGAACACCTCAAGGTAGCTCTGGATCAGTGGGAGAGTGTACTTAAGCACAGGCCGGGACTTGATCAACCCCCGTTGGCTCGTCTGATAACGCCCATTGACCCCAGGTACTAGCACTGATGATGTGGCCTGGACCATCGCATGATATATGGACAAATGTTGTTGCATTCCTAGTAATGATGTAAAATTACAATCACTACATAACTATTATGCAATTTGCCGTAAGTAAACCCCACCAGTCAAAAGTTTTAGAACACCCCCCATTTGCACGCCTGCTTTTCCGGTTTTGCCATCTTAGCAATGGCTTTCTTACTGCCACTCCATCGGCCAACCCTGCAGCTCCAAGTCTTCTCTTTACAGTTGAAGCTGAGACCTGCTATCTGAGTCTGTCAGACCGCTTCAGTTTTTCCCAGTTTCCAGGAGTTTTTTGATGGTGCAGGTGCATCTGTAATTCCTCTAAAGGAAGGAGCTACACTTTTAAGAGTTACAATGCTCTATCTGTGTTTTTAGTGTCTGCGCTAGTCATTATGATAGCAATCCAGATGTGCAATGTGGTCTAAGTACTACAGTAGAGTGCAGCAACTCTGGCTGCTCCAGCACTGCATTATTACAGATAAAGGGCTTGTACAATTTTCCCCCCATTCCTACAAACTGCCCCATTCCTACCCCCCATTCCTACAAACTGCCCCATTCCTACCCCCCATTCCTACAAACTGCCCCATTCCTACCCCCCATTCCTACAAACTGCCTTTTTTATATAGTACCAGTCTGGACATACTTGGTTAGAAGGTGTGCTGATCATCATCTTAAAAACCATTTCATTGAAATGCTAGGGTGACCATTTTATTCTTTTCAAGAAAGTGGACAGTGGGGACACGCGGGTATGATGTCGTGGTTGGGGGGTAGGTTAAACTAAAAGGTGTTCATTTGGTCATGTATTTGATAATGGACTAATTATTTTTTATGGATGAAATTTTAAATGAATGCTCAGTAACATACTGCAGTCACATGGTTTGACAGGTATTTCCACCCTCACACATACACATTGCCCTGGGCCTACAACTACAGCTTACTTGAAACCCCCCAGCCACAACATCCTAACTACAGTGGATGCCTGTGTGTCCCCAATGTCCTAGAAAAAACAAAACATATGGTCACACTAACATTTGCTTCAGTTTTCAAGATGAAGCTCTGGCAGTTTACTGATTCCTTTGGTACCATTTAATGTTGCTCATTGGACGGGAACTGCTTAAATATTTATAGAAACTGGAAAGATTAGGGTGTTCGAAAACTTTTGACTGGTAGTAAAGAATGACATTTTACATGATCATCATATTAAGAATGACAAAAGTGGCAAAACCCACTCATATTCCCACTTACTCTTGCTTTCACCAGTGCTATCCATGACGTCTAAGGGTAGCACTCTCTGAGTCTCTCTCGCTCTCTCCCACTCTCTCTTTCTGTCTGCTCTCTCCCCGTTCCCATTCCCACCTCTCCTATACATCACTTCCCTCCTCCCCCTCCTCCTCCTCCTCCATACCTCCTCTGGAGCGGTCTGATTGCGGTGGCTGATTGCTTAGCTTGGTGTTCCTCAGCGCTGTGCATCTCCTGCATCCCTGCAGGCGGGAGCGCCGCTCTGGGCGATCTGCTGTTTGGATTTCATTCACTAGAGCCGGTGCCTCCTCTCACACTGAGGAAGAGGAGGAGAGCAATGGAATGCATGGGCTTTTGATCAGATTCTCAAAGGAAATCTTTCATTCCAGGATTCTGTCTAGTCTGTCTCTCTCTCTCTCTCTCTCTCTCTCTCTCTCTCACTCACAGACACACACATCACACACACACACACACACACACACACACACTGTCTCAGTCACTTTTCTTAATACTTAACTACTTTCTCTAATTCTCTACTCCATCTGGTCTCCCTCTCTTCAGACTCATTCTCTTGTGTGTTCACTCTCTCTCTCTGTCTCTCTTTCTTTCTGTCCCTTTAGTCCTCTTTTCTCTGTCCTCCTGTCTTTCTTTCTTTCTGTCCCTTTAGTCCTCTTTTCTCTGTCCTTCTGTCTTTCTTTCTTTCTGTCCCTTTAGTCCTCTTTTCTCTGTCCTTCTGTCTCTCTTTCTTTCTGTCACTTTATCCTTCTTTTCTCTGTCCTTCTGTCTCTTTTTCTTTCTGTCCATTCAGTCCTCTTTTCTCTGTCCTTCTGTCTCTCTTTCTTTCTGTCCCTTTAGTCCTCTTTTCTCTGTCCTTCTGTCTCTCTTTCTTTCTGTCCCTTTAGTCCTCTTATCTCTGTCCTTCTGTGTCTCTTTCTTTCTGTCCCTTTAGTCCTCTTATCTCTGTCCTTCTGTGTCTCTTTCTTTCCCTTCAGTCCTCTTTTCTCTGTCCTTCTGCCTCTCTTTCTTTCTGTTCCTTTAGTCCTCTTTTCTCTGTCCTTCTTTCTCTTGTTCTTTCTGTCCGTTCAGTCCTCTTTTCTCTGTCCTTCTGTCTCTCTTTCTTTCTGTCCATTCAGTCCTCTTTTCTCTGTCCCTCTGTCTCTCTTTCTTTCTGTCCCTTTAGTCCTCTTTTCTCTGTCCTTCTGTCTCTCTTTCTTTCTGTCCATGCAGTCCTCTTTTTTCTGTCCTTCTGTGTCTCTTTCTTTCTTTCTTTTCAGTCCCCTTTTCTCTGTCCTTCTGTCTCTCTTTCTTTCTGTCCATTCAGTCCTCTTATCTCTGTCCTTCTGTCTCTTTTTCTTTCTGTCTTTCTTTCTCTGTCCCTTCAGTCCTCTTTTGTCTGTCCTTCTGTCTCTTTCTTTCTTTCTGTCTGTCTGTATTCTTGTTTCTGCTCCTTTATTCCTTTTTCTCTCCCCTTCTATGTCTCTTCTGTCTTTCTTCTTTTTGTCCCTTCTGTCCTGTTTTCTCTGTTCGTCTGTCTCTCTTTCTTTCTGTCCATTCAGTCCTCTTATCTCTGTCCTTCTGTCACTCTTTCTTTCTGTCTGTCTTTCTTCTTTTAGTTCCTTCAGTACCCTTTTCTCTGTATTTTTGTCTCTTTTTTCTTGTCTTTCTTTCTTCTTCCTGTCCCTTCAGTCCTTTTTTTCTTTCTTTCTTCTTTCTTTTTTCTGTCCCTTCACCCCTTTTTTCGCTGTCCTTCTATCTTTCTCTTTTCTTTCCTTTCCATCCCTTCAAAACCTCTCTTTTCTTGGTTCTTAATGCACTGTGTACTAGCCATTACTTCTAAAGGTCATGTTTCAATAATAAAGTAGTGTCCTATAGAGGGGAGTTTCGAATAAAGATCATTATCAGTTTGCTAACCCCACTATTCTAACTAGCTATGAGGCTGGTGTTATATACCAGTTTACCAGCTAAACATTATAATGTGGTCACTGTTTGTCATCATAAAGGTTCAGTAAAGGCAGCTAACATGGCCATACTCATAAACAGGGCCCTGGAGGGGCTATAGGTTTCTTCCTATGGGAGCAGCACTGCTCCTTGCCCACTGCCTCCTTCTGTGTTTGTCTTTCTTTCTTTCTTTCTTTCTGTTTTCGAGCACCTACATGAAAGAATGGAGGGCTGCTTTTGTGCAGAGGCAGTGATTAGCTGTAGCAGCCATGACAGTCTGGACAGCATTAGTGCAAGTGCATGCAAAAACAAGATTTCAATGAAGGCTAAAACATTGATGTGTTTTCGTTCACGTCTTTTTATTAGCTAACAGGGTGGTTAAAATAGTACTGTGACATTCCAGGCAAAAAGGGACATTACAGTGTCTGCTGCTGTGGTCATCCTTCAACAGTGAAAATCCTACCTGTTGCTACAGAATGTGACATTTCTGCTTGTCAAGTCATCACCGCCCACGGCCACACTGTCTGACTTAATGATGTACATAATCAAGAGCCGTTTCTGGCTCTGTGGCTGTCACACACACGCCACACGTCCCTTCAGCTGCCATCTGTAAAAATGAAAATAGCAGACTATGGAAATATGCTTCCGTGCTAAATACAGGATTCTCTTTATAGGAAATGAAGTTTACATTTGTGCGACCCGTCAAATGCTGAAGAAGGGTTGAATTTGCTTATGTCAAAGTGCTGATTTTACTTACGTCACGTTGTTTCATGTAACTGTGTTAACTAGCTTCCAAGATAATGGAGGAAAGGGTATTCAATAAAGTCGGTACATCATAGTAAAGTGACTTGAGTAAACTTTAATCTGAGCTCATCTCAAGGTTAGGTATAGGATTAGATTTGAGTTAAGGTTAGGATTAGATGATTTAGGTTAGGGTTAGGTAAAGGATTAAATTTAAGTTAAGGTTAGGGTTAGGTAAAGGATTAAATTTAAGTTAAGGTTAGGGTTAGGTAAAGGATTAGATTTGAGGTTAAGGTTAGATAAAGGATTAAATTTAAGTTAAGGTTAGGGTTAGGTAAAGGATTAGATTTGAGGTTAAGGTTAGATAAAGGATTAAATTTAAGTTAAGGTTAGGGTTAGGTAAAGGATTAGATTTGAGGTTAAGGTTAGGGTTAGGTAAAGGATTAGATTTGAGGTTAAGGTTATAGTTAAGGTTAGGATTAGGGTTAGGTATAGGGTTAGATTTGAGGTTAAGGTTAGGATTAGGTAAAGGATTAGATTTGAGGTTAAGGTTATAGTTAAGGTTAGGATTAGGGTTAGGTATAGGGTTAGATTTAAGGTTAAGGTTGGGGTTAGGGTTAGGTTTGGGTATAGGATTGGATTTAAGATTAAGGTTAGGGTAAGGTCTAGGACTAGGTTTAGGGATTAGGTATAGGTTTAGATTTAGGTTAAGGTTAGGGTTAGGGTTATGTATAGGATTAGATTTAAGGTTTAGGTTAGGGTTAGGTATAGGATTAGGTTTAGGGATTAGGTATAGGTTTAGATTTAGGTTAAGGTTAGGGTTAGGGTTAGGTATAGTATTAGATTTAAGGTTAAGGTTAAAGTTAGAGTTAGGGTTAGGTATAATATTAGATTTAAAGTTAAGGTTAGGGTGAGGGTTATATTCAACAGACAATGATTTACAGTTCAGTTGCATTGAATACATATTCAGTTGAATGTTAGTTAAATGTCAGGTGGGAATCTGTGATACCCTGTTCTCAATTTTGACTGATTTTCCATCCCTAAGCCCTAATGTTTAATAGTCATTAACTGCATGAAATACATGTACAATCTACACCGAACCGTGACGACTGTACGGTACAAATACATGTACCATTACATCCCTAATATTTAATGCAAATAAAATGATTTACACAAATTCATACAAGACACATGTTTTAGGCTTGGTTTCAGGATTCTCCTGGATGCCCCCAAGCAATGTGTGAACAGCAGCTCACCTGATTTTACTTCATTTACCAAATCAGGTGTTGGATGATTGCTATAAATAATACTAGACTCCCATGAAGAGAACTTTTAAGGTGTTTAAATGAACACAGTGATGTAAAACCACACCTTTTTGTATGAATGCAATTAGTATTTATTGTAATATTAGTGTTTTACTGAGTACATAAACACTTACTGCCCAGATGTTATGCACAGTCCTGTATATTAACTATAAAGAATGAATATGAACTATAAAGTCTGAGCTGTAGTTAAGCTCCAAATGTGCATAAATGTTGCAAAAATCAGATACAGCTTTGTTATGATGCCTTCCTCCTGTGTGTGTCTTATGAAATATGGAAGTTAACAGCATGCCTGAAAGTCCCAGCAATGGAGATAAGGAGCTTCATATTAACAGAATATTAACACACCGAAAGCCAAATCTGAAGGTAAAGCTTGCCCACACTTTTAAAGGATAAGCTACCTTATTTATTTAGCAGGTGTGATTTAGAGCAGCTCGTCAAACAAAGTTGCAGAGAAGTTGGGGAAAGTGAGGGTTCAGTGGACGTACCATCACCATCTGTTATTTTCCTCTTTTTTGTGCATGTTTTTCCTTTATGAGGGGTGTATGACCGTGCTGCGGCTCTGTTGTTTGCCTGCTCTTCTCCGCCGTCTCGGTTTGGAGCACACGCCGGGGATCGATTTGTGGGAGAAGATAAATTGAGCAGTAACTCTGCAAAAGACATCAAGCAGGAGGCCCACTGAACCATGCCAGTCTGTAATTACGCTGAAAAATAAAAAATAATGGGTGATTGAAGAGCGCCATGTGTGCTGGGTGGGGTTTTAGCCACCTGTAAAAAAAAAAAAAAAAAGACAGTGTGAGCGGAGGCCTGGTGGACTGGAGCCAGCAGAGCCAGAATGATAACAAGGACGTCCGCTTAGCTCAGAGGATTTAGGGTGCGATTTGAGTTAATGAAAGCTTTCTGTTGATCCTTTGACTCAACATCCACTCCGACATGTATGGACTTAGTTTAATCAAAAGTTCTCCTGACTCCTGATTTTCAGTTCTGCATCTTAGTTAGGTTGGCAATACTTGTTAAGCAGGGGCTTAGTTGAATCTCTTCCTCTCTGCCTTGTCTTTGTTTACTATTTATTCCCATCTAAAAATTGTATTAAATATCAACTTGAACCAGATCAGAACACTAGCCAACATGAACACTCCACAAACACAATCAATTCACGGCAGTGAGTAGCAGTAGGGAAGCTCCCTAAATGCTCCCAGTCCCAGGTGCAACACATGAACATGAAATGAGCACAAATTAACCGGAAATAAGGTGGAAGTTCTTATATGGGCCTGTGGGCAGCGGCCCAGGATTGCCCCGGGGGAGGGCGAGATAGCAAGGACCTGACACTTATTACTAAACTAAGTTAAGTTAGCTCAAAAAACACTCTGTAATCAGTTACTGCACCATTTTCGGTTGGCTGGTCTGACAATGTGTTTTTTTACACTGCGTTTGCCACTCATTTTAATTTCGAAGGCTCAAAGGTGGGGCTCAAAGGTTATGTAACCTCCCTCTCTCTTTTTCTTTGTGTGTGTTCCACCTACAGATTGGCCAGTGGCACTCAGAGCAAGGGCTGTCCATGGAGAGAAAGCTTCCCTCCCTCAATGTGACAGACACACTCTTCAACACCACGCTCATCATCACCACCATCCTGGTAAGTCATGCAGCCTCCAACCTTCCTCCACCAGCCCATATGTTTCCACTCTCATCTACCCAGCATGTTCTGTACCGCTATCCAAGTGGTTCCCTAACCCTGGTCCTGGAGTATTTCTGCATTTATTAGTGTTTACTCAGGCAGGGGTCTGAGGTTGTGGGTTCGATTCTTGCTCCGGTCACTGTCTCAGAGGAGTTCAGTGTGTTCTCACCGTGTTCGCAGGGGTTTCCTCCATGTACTCCGGTTTCCTCCAGCCTCCCTAAAACCCATAGTAGATGAACTTGCCATGCTAAATGCCCACAAGGCATAAGTGTGTGAGTGAATGGTTGCGTATAGTACCTTTTGATGGACTGGCGACCTGTCGACAGGTTATTACTTGCTTGCGCCCAGTAGGTTTCAGACCTACCTAGAAATGGATAAGGAGCTGGATGGATGGACTCAGGAAGAGCTTTTTTAAAATTTTGAAACACTAAGGAACTCACATAGGGGTCCACATTTCAGTTCCACAATCTATATCCACATAACATACATATAGGTTCACACCAGTTAGCGAAAAACTAAGTAGGAAAAGTAGCAAAGCTAAGTAGCAAAGCCATTACCACCCCCACACACAGAAAACTGGGGTTCGATCCTCTATCTAGGAACATTGCTGAAATACCACCAAGCATACTTGGTACTTTCACCACCACCAGTACAGCCTTGTGCAGAGGCCTCTACTAAATAATTGAAAATGTTTACAGTTGCAAGGAAAGTAATTGAACCCTTGAGAATTTCCTGGATTTCTGCATTAATTACTAATACAATGTGGTGTAATTGTTATCCAAGCCGAAAACTATAGACAAACACAAACATGTCTTTAATTTAACAAATATGTAAACATCTCCAGTGCAGGCCAGAAAAGATAAGTGAACCTCTGTGTTAATGACTTCTTTTGGAGCAAACTGGCAAAAGGAGTTTAAGTTAAGGGGATAAGACTGAAAATGTAGATTTTACAGGTGCTTTACCCATTAAATAAAGGCACATAAAGCCTGGTTTCTGACAAATCTGTAATTATTGATAGACTATAGACAGATTGATTAGTTTGTACAACTGTAATTAGTTTAGTGTATCAGAATCAGAATCTCTTTATTTCACCAAGTATGTTGCACATACAAGGAATTTGTCTTGGTGAGAGCACATTCTCATCTGATAGATGAGATGTGTTTTGGATGTTTTCAACAGCTGCTAGAAGTTTGTGTTTGTCTATAATTATGACTTAGATAATGACCAAACCACATTTTATTAGTAATTAATGCAGAAATCAAGGGATTTTATAAGTAAACAAGGGTTTACTTATTTTGTCTAGCAGCTGTTGAAAACATCCAAAACACATCTCATCTATCAGATGAGAATTTGGCTGAACTCTTTTCTCTTTTTAATGTATGTCTGAATTTTAAGACACATACATAAACATGTATACTGTTATTAAATAAAAAATAAAATCATTGGAAATGTTGTCCACCGTGACATGAGTACATTTACGCTTGTATACAGAGCGATTTACAAAAGCACTTCGCTGTTCAGACAAAATCCCTAGCTAGTTGTGAACTGGCTAGAGTCCAGAGATACCTCAGGCTTAGAGAATACCAATTACAAAAGTCAGTACTGCTACCTAGATACCAAAGATGCATCATACTCAACTGCTAGATACAAACACTACGCTGTGCTTAATCATCAAAGAAATCAAAGTAAGACACGAGTGCAATCACAAGCCTTTAATAAGTGCACGATTAGTGCTAATTTAAGTGCTCTTGAAAAAAATGGGCCTTCAGTCTGCGTTTGAGGACACAGTGCGACTCGGCTGTTCAGACACCCAGAGGACGTTTATTCCACCACCTTGGTTCCAGGACAGAAAAAAAAGTCTAGATGCATATCTTCCATTAGAACTACACATAGCAGAAACAGGACTAGAAACCCTCAGGAAATGAAGGGGTGGAAACACTAATGATCAGGCAGGACTAGAGAGGAGACATGGGAGGAGACCAGAAAGGATGGAGCCACAGTTAGGATGATGTGGAATCCCTTTAGACTAGGGGCTATGAAAGATATTGCATTGATTATGCATTATATATTATAACTATACATTTCTGTTAATAAAGTGAATAATTTTTAATAATATTTATAATAATTAATACCTGCTCTCTAGGGGTCTAATGCGCTTCCACTATGGACTTTGCCTTTGGTCCATGCTCTCTCCGGGTGGGTAGATGGAGCTTTCTCCCTTCATCACTTCTAAAGCTATGTTGGCCAGCACAGACATCTGTTGGCTGGTGTGGCGGCTGAGCATGTTGGCTGCCTAGCAATGCCACATTGGTGGCAGTTCAAAAAAAGGTGTTGAAAAAAGACAAATGTTAAGTCCTTACTTTCTTAGTGTCACTTGGCAGTACCAAATTGTAAAAAGAAGGAAAAATTGACCAACAAATAAAAATAAATAAATAATAAGAAGAATTAATAC